>NW_028263377.1:27410636-27448136 GCF_051168715.1 Poecilia mexicana
TCATCCAGCCATCTGTTCATCCATCCATCTGTTCATCCAGCCATCTGTTCATCCATCCATCTGTTCATCCAGCCATCTGTTCATCCGTCCATCTGTTCATCCGTCCATCTGTTCATCCAGCCACCTGTTCATCCATCCATCTGTTCATCCAGCCATCTGTTCATCCGACCATCTGTTCATCCGTCCATCTGTTCATCCAGCCACCTGTTCATCCAGCCATCTGTTCATCCATCCATGGCCCAATAAACATCAAGGTGAAGAAACGGGTCAGAACCAGAGTTCCTCTCTGCTTCCCTCCATCCACATTAAATGTAAATGATCCCATGTAGAACCTTCTGGATCCCTGATCCGGTCGGAGCTGCTTGTTTTGATGCTGTGTGTCCAGGAGCTGCAGATGCACCTTGACGACTCCCTGAGGAACTCCGAGGACCTGAAGGAGCAGCTGGCCGTGTCTGAGCGCAGGAACCAGCTGCTGCAGGCCGAGCTGGACGAGGTCCGCTCGGCCCTGGAGCAGACGGAGCGGAGCCGCAGGCTGGCCGAGCAGGAGCTGCTGGACGCCAGCGAGAGAGTCCAGCTGCTGCACGCCCAGGTTCACGGCACCTCAGACCTGGAGTTAAAGGGGCAGCGTCACCTAAAACCCACTTTTTAAACTTTCCATCACATTACTGACTCATCAGAAACAAACCTGGAGTTTTACTTTGATCCTTTCATGTTTGAGAAATGCTTTAATCTCCATGGCAACCATTCAGCTGTGCAAAACGTCTGTGTGGCCCTAGCCCCGCCTCCAGGATGCAGCTCCTCCCCTACGCAGCTCCTTCAGACTAGCCAGCAGCAATTAGCAAACAGCTGGTGTGACTGCTGAGCTGCTTCTGTTTGGTAAAAACGTTGTTAAAGGGTTAATAAAGGAGCCATGTTGCACCTGGAGGCGGAGCTTCAGAAAGAGCAGGAGTTTTTAAAGAGACAGAAGACACACAACTTCAAAATAATTTAAGTCATATTTGACGTATAGAAAACACGTTACTGCCCCTTTAAGTCAGTAATCCTGTAATACTGATGAAAAATGACTAGGTGCAGTGGCAAATTTTTAAACCTATTTCATCAATATTAAGAAATGATTTACATAAAACAGGTTCCTATATCATGCTGAGAAGATATTTACACTAGAAAATAGACTAAAAATATTTGGTGAGATTTTGTTTTTGCAGTGCGCTGGTGAACAGCTGATCATCCCGTTTGTTCATCGTTTTTCCATCGCGTCATGATTTAAAAACGCTTCCCTACTGCTTCTTGTGCATTTAGGAGTTGAAACTGGTTAGATTTCTGCGTCTGATCTGAGGCGTTTATGCGACCCTGCAGAACACCAGCCTGCTGAACGGCCGGAAGAAGCTGGAGGCCGACCTGTCCACGATTCAGGCCGAGATGGACGACGGCGTCCAGGCCGCCAGGAACGCCGAAGAGAGAGCCAAGAAGGCCATCACCGACGTAAGCTGGCTGCCGTTTGGTTCGTCCTGTTGGCACCAGCCGCCATTTTGCTGTTTCACTTCGTTTTTCAGGCGGCCATGATGGCGGAGGAGCTGAAGAAAGAGCAGGACACCAGCAGCCACCTGGAGAGGATGAAGAAGAACCTGGAGGCCACAGTGAAGGACCTGCAGCAGCGCCTCGATGAGGCCGAGAGCCTGGCCATGAAAGGAGGGAAGAAGCAACTCCAGAAGCTGGAAGCAAGGGTAAAATATGGGAAATGTCTGATAAAATATGGGAAATGTCTGATAAAATATGGGAAATGTCTTATAAAATATGAGAAATGTCTTATAAAATATGGGAAATGTCTGATAAAATATGAGAAATGTCTGATAAAATATGGGAAATGTCTGATAAAATATGAGAAATGTCTTATAAAATATGAGAAATGTCTTATAAAATATGAGAAATGTCTGATAAAATATGAGAAATGTCTGATAAAATATGGGAAATGTCTGATAAAATATGGGAAATGTCTGATAAAATATGGGAAATGTCTTATAAAATATGAGAAATGTCTTATAAAATATGAGAAATGTCTTATAAAATATGAGAAATGTCTGATAAAATATGAGAAATGTCTGATAAAATATGGGAAATGTCTGATAAAATATGGGAAATGTCTGATAAAATATGGGAAATGTCTTATAAAATATGAGAAATGTCTTATAAAATATGAGAAATGTCTGATAAAATATGAGAAATGTCTTATAAAATATGGGAAATGTCTGATAAAATATGGGAAATGTCTTATAAAATATGGGAAATGTCTGATAAAATATGAGAAATGTCTGATAAAATATGGGAAATGTCTGATAAAATATGGGAAATGTCTGATAAAATATGAGAAATGTCTGATAAAATATGGGAAATGTCTGATAATTGAGCTGAGATTTCAGACGTGAGGCCCAGAGGAGGTGCCAGAATCTGTCCCAAAAGGAGGAGCAGCTCTACTTTAAAAGTAAAAGTAAAAAGCAGCCGTCCAATAAATCACATAATAGAAAGTATTTGGTATAAAGATTATAGACAGAACAAAACAGGAAGTTATGTGGACATTTTGGTATTTTATAGATAAAACTAAATAATGGAGATAATATGATTACAAAACATTAAAATCAGAAACATTTTTCCAAATCAGTTACTTTCGATGTATCTAGTTTTAAATTCAGTGAAGTTACAGCAGGCAGAGAATCCAGACATTTTACTCAAAAGTAAAATGTTCAGCGTGGTGGAAATACTCCTACAGTTACTAGAGTAAAAGTAGCTGCTGGCTGCTGGTCTCGTCCTCCAGGTGAGGGAGCTGGAGAACCAGCTGGAAGCAGAGCAGCGACACGGATCCGATTCCATCAAGGCGCTTCGCAAGCTGGAGCGCAGGATCAAGGAGCTCACATACCAGGTGAGAAGAACCTGTAGTTTTTATTTTACAGCTGTGACCATCCGTAACTTCCTGTGTAATAAAACCCAGTCTGAGGAGGACAGGAAGAACGTGACGAGGCTGCAGGAGCTGGTGGACAAACTGCAGCTGAAGGTCAAAGCCTACAAGCGGCAGGCTGAGGAGGCGGTGAGTCGCCTCCCTCCATCATCTGCCAGGTGGCGGCCGCTCGGCAGGTCACATTTATTTGATTTACTTTGTTTTACAGGAAGAGCAAGCCAGCAGCCATCTGAGCAAACTGAGGAAGGTTCAGCATGAGCTGGAGGAGGCTGGAGAGCGGGCAGACATCGCCGAGTCTCAGGTCAATAAAATGAAAGCAAAGAGTCGCGACTTGGCCAAGGTGAGGCGCTCAGACGTGCAGCAGATATTAAAACTTATGAACATGTGCAAAATTCACTTACTGGAGGTTTTTTGCTAATATTTCAGCCAAAAGACAGCGGCGAGTAGTCATCACTGGTTGCCACGACGACAGCAAAACCTGAGTTAGTTAGCAACATACTCTTAACCAAAGCTGCTTCGCTTTAAATTAAAGTCACTTTGTGCAACATTTCATCTCATGATGAAATTTTAATACTTCAGACTTTAGAATAAGTGGATTATTTTCTTCACGCTGCTGCAGAGGTTTTCTACCACCAGAGGGCGACAGCGCCGCGGTTTTTACATATCCTGACTTAAATAAGAAGCGGAGCAGCGACCTGCAGGAAGTGACTGTGTGTTATAGCTGTTGTATGTTGCTTTAAATGTAATAAACATGTACAAATTAAATATTCTTTTTCATTCTATATTAGGCTCCCGACCCCATTAGGGACCAGGGTGTACAGAAAATGGATGGATTCTGTATTAGGCCACAGAAAAAGCTTTGATGGAAAAGATTAAGTTGTTTAACAAGTTGCATTTGTCCTGCAGAGATATCTGTAAAAGTCCATAGAAAACTTTTGTGTTAATACATTAAAATTAACTCATACATTTTTGCAGTAATAAAAGTATTTAGTCCAACAGGAGGCCAGGATTTGGAGGTAGATTGTAGATCGATACGGTTTATTACTTTTTATGACTGATTTTCCAGATGTTTTAGTCTATTTATAAAAAAACTAAGGTTTACAGTTTTATAGCTCTAAAATAATTTTTTAATCTGTTTATGTTCATAAATGCATCATAAATTTACATTTTAACCCATCAGACAAGTTTTTTAGGTAAGTTTATTGTACATCAGATTTAGACAAAAAATGAAGCAATAATAAAAAAACAAATTAAAAAGGCAAAAACTGATAACATGAATGTTTCTGTAAATATTTTTGAAAAGCAGCTGTCTGGTTGCCATGGTGATTCCCACCTGTTCAGGGACCCGTAACTAAAATGTGACATTCTGAGCCAAAATCCACAAAACCTTGGAAACTAATTCTGTAAAAACCAAAACCAGGATCAAACTGAAAAGTCAACCAAGCAAAGTCAGAATTTCTCAGTCCAATAAAAACTCACTCAGCTGGAAATGTGCATATTTTTTCTAATTTTGCTGAAATCGCCACAGGAACCCAAACGATCCAGTCCTGACTGATGGAAACGTTGGATAAATGAGCCCTGCAGCCTGAACTGGAGGCCTAATTTCAAAAATCACATCATTAATTTATAATTTTAAGAAGTTTTTTTAGAATCACTGAAAAAGACTCGAGATTTGACATAAATAAGCTTTAAAGCACTTACTGTAAACTTAAACACAATGGATTCTCAAAGCTTCCTTCAGTTTTGACTGTAATCTGTTTCCCAACCTGTAGGTGGAGCCAAATCTGATCATCCATCCGTAAACAGGAAGTACTGCTAGTGTTTTGAGTCTTCACCCCCCATGACACAAACAGGAAACCTGAACTGAATGACATCATTTAATTGGCTGACTAGAAATCCTGATATAAAAACAGCAAATGAGTAAAAAGACAAAGTAAAGATATAAGACAGCAGCAGTGAGACGCCTGAGGTCTGTCAGTTCGTGCTGGGCCTTAAGCCCCGCCCCCTCATCACTTCTGTTTCTGGTACTTCCTCATGTGAGCTGCGATGGCGCCGCTGATCTCCGCGCTGCGCTTGTTCTGCCCAAAGTAATCGACGAACTCTCCGTCGGGTCCCACCAGGTACATGATGATGGTGTGGTCCACCTGCGGGCGACAGCAGCCAGTGAGACGCTCGGCCTGAACGCTGGCGTCGGAGCGCGGCGCGGCGGACTCACGATGTAGTCGTTGTCCTCGTCCTTCGGCCCCTGGCTGTAGTAGACGCGGTACGCCCTGGACACCTGCTCCACCTGAGCCACCGACCCCGTCAGCCCAATCAGCTTCGGGGAAAACTCTGCAGCAGCCAGGAAATGCTAAATTAACATCATTCACTTAATTTTTGAGGATTGAATTTTTGGAAAATCTAGATTTTTTTTCCTGGTAATGTTCTTGTTTCACCTGCATGTTTTACTTGGATTTAATTCAGGTCGACTCTAGGCCAGACTACAGTTAAATATTATTATAAAATCATTCTGTTACCTGGGTACAATCTGGTGACATAATGACAATCAGGATCACAGATTGCTTCAAGTCATGAGATCTCTAGATTATCTTCTGACTAATCTAGAGCTAATCCACAGTATTTACTAGGAAATACTGTGGATTTTGTGTCAACATAAAAAGTGATTAGAAATCCTGAACCTGCAGCTAAGGACTGAAAAGGCAGACAGAAAAAAACAAACAGAATCTGATCATGAATCACTGATGACTACGGACGATTTGTGCTCTGGCACCTTTCACATACGCAGCCATGGCCTCTGCAGTGTCTCTGTCTGGATCTATGGTGATCAGGATGGGCGTCAGGTTTGGAAGAGACTTGATTCTGTCTGCAGGAACACAAACAGGAAGTCTATCAACGCCGCAAACCTCAGCCTGTAGTTCTGTTTAAAGACTCAAGCGATCACCTATCTCATCCACCACCTCGATCATCTTCTCGATCTCGTCGGGGCAGATGTCTGGGCAGTGCGTGAAGCCGAAGTAAATCAGGATCCACCGGCCCAGGAAGTCCTCGCTCCTGGACGGTTTGTTGTTGTGATCGATGAGGGAGAACGGGCCGCCCAGCGCCGGCCGGCCCAGAGACTTGTTCCGCTCCTTCTCAATCACTGACAGGCAAAACCACAAGACTTTTACCAACATAATCCAAACCATTTCCTTCTGAATTGGCAGGAGAAAATCAGGGAATCAAAGTTTTTAGTACCACTTTCTGCATGGAGCTACTCACACTCCTCTTTTTCCTTCTTGAAATATTTCATCCCTCCCAGCAGAGCTCCTCCGATAGCAAACGTCACCGCTAAGGATTTCCACGTCACAGGCTGAAATGTTCAGATGGAAAACATGAACCAAGACATCAGCTCACTGATGAATAAGCTTCACATCATAGGAATAAAAATCACCAAGACAACGCTAAAATCTCCCAAAACTCCACAGGAAAACCTGAGATTTCAGGTCATATTTCCAAATATTTATCAAAAAAAACAATAACACACCCACTGAAAGACATGGTGGTGGAAGCATCATGCTGCGGGCTTGCTTTTTGTTACCCTAAAATTTGGATTTTTGTAATTGTCTTCAATTGGTGACTGTTTTGTCATTTTATGACTTTTTATTTTTTTTCATGTAAACCACTTAGAACCGACTTGCTGCTTACATATAGCACAAAGATGGAAACAAAGTTTGTTTTTATTTTTTAGTTGGACTGTTCCACATTAAAAGATTTACCCCTGACTTCTTGGACTTGTCGCCTGAAGACGGCATTGAGGAAAACGGTCTTGAGCTGTGAAGCTTCAGCCATTGTGTTCCTCTGAAGGTGCGCCACCTGCTGGCGTTCACCTGAAAGAAACAGGTGAAATATGGCAAACCGTTAGAAGCTTTTATAAATCACCACATCCAGTTTTTCGTGGAAAGCAATTTTTACAAACACAATTATAGGTTAACGTACAAAATGACACCACCGAATTTTCAGGAGGAGTACACAGATAAAGTTGCACTTACAATAATGTCTACATTTTGATTTAAATGTATGTAAAATGGAAATCGGCGCTAATTTGCCTGTTTTCTTCTATGGAGTTCGGTGGAAGCTCCAAGCTTTGACCTACCAGGTAGCAGAGCTCTGTCCGCGCTGACAGCGAGTGTTTCCGCCCGGCTTCCCTTCCAATTAAACTGTGAGCGAGTCTGACGGCTCGGTTCTGGAGGGCTTTACTCTGAACCAGCCAGCAGCCCAGGTTCTGAAACAGAGCGCTCATGTTGGCTTTAACCTTTACGGAACCGCTGTTGTTAAACACCCGGAAGTTACATGGAGAAACACCTGATTAAGAATGGCTGTTCTGGGGTCAGTGCGAGGTCAAGGTTAGAACTTTAAGATCTGAGCAAACTGATCTGGGATAAGGCGTTCCAGACACGTCTTCTTCTCCTTGTTTAACGGACGAGGTTTCGGCGCACGACCGCCACCACATGGAGAGGGGCGTAAATGCGGATATAAATGGCTACTTAAATAAAACACATAATTCGACAAAAAGAATATTTTTTTTATTGACTGATTAATTTAATATTCTTTAGTCTTCACTTTTAAGCCTGGGAGCTCTTTGCTGCCACCCAGAGTAAAAAGAAAATAGTGCAGATGGGAAAAAATAGATGTATACAGGTTTGTTATTTACACCTTTTGGAAAAAAAACATCCGACAAAAGTTACCTTGAGATAAACATAATTTTTGTGTGTCACAAATAAATGAAACATTTGACCGCTCTAATGTATATACTGATCTACAAAAATCAGTACTTCTTTGGCAAAGGTTATCTCCATTAAACAAAGAAAAGGATGTTATAGCAGGTGGAGCTGCTTTAAATGGCAGTTTTACAGTGAGACGGCCAGTCTGACCGCAGCTCCTTATTGATGTGGTAGTAAAGCCAAGCCACAATGGGGAAAACTGTGATGGCCACAGCTGTGGAGACGCGCAGCTTCCCGACCGGAGCTCTGAGGAAAAAGACAGCAGAGTCTAAATCCATCAGAAACTCAAATTAAACTTGTGTTGAAGAGCAAATTACCTTCCAGAGCGACGACACAAAAGAAGCCAAACAGCCGTCAACGTAAGACCGGAAAATTCTCTATAGAGGGAATTTGGAAAGCAAAAGGACATTATTAATAGACTTTATTCCATTATTTCTGTCTTTAATTGGCCAAAAGCCTTAGCAGATATTTATATTTTTACCAACTATATGATAAGTTGTTATGCTTATTACTACCAGACTTTTTCCTTCAACTTAACTTTCCATTTCTATGCTGGGACACAGGACTCTGAACAGATTTCGTGCTCTTAAACCAAACTTACTTTGGATTATGTCACAGCTTTTTTATTATTATTTTTTTTAACCTTTATACTCTACAGCAGGGGTCACCAACTCCAGTCCTCCAGGGCCACCATCCTGTAACGTTTAGATGCGTCTCTGCTCAAACACACCTGGATCAAATAAACTGCTTCTTTCCAGCCTATTGCAGAGAGGAATGAATGCTGGTGAGGGAATTCAGACATTTTGGAGCAGAGGTGAATCTAAAAGTTGCAGGATGGTGGCCCTGGAGGACTGGAGTTGGTGACCCCTGATTTAGAGGCACGTCTTTATTTTCCTTTTGACTGGAGCCTCAGCACACCTGCCCTCCTCCTGCTGGAAGATCTGCGTCACTCGCTCCGCGTAAAGTTTCCATCCTAACATGAAGATAGCTGCGCTGGAGATCATCAGGTGGAGATCAGCAACGCGCCTCCAGGGCAAAGTTTCTGGAGTTCAAAACCACACACAAAACGAATAGAAAAGCCAGCTGTGATGTTACCATGTCTCCCACGAGATGGCGCTGTTAGAACTAATACATGATCTGTAACGGTGCAGAGTCCAATGACTTCTCCTCAAAAGTGCAAAACAGGAAAGAGGATGTAGTTTCTGTGCAATCTGTGAGACTCTCCTGCCTACCTGTGACATGAGGTCTGAAGCCAATAAAAACACAGAGGACAGCAGGAACTGCATAACCCACCTGGAACAGAAACACGTCAAGTACAACCAGCAACCCGGGGGAAAAACTGCAAAGCCGCTAAACCTACCACCCATAAACCTGCGTCTGGATCATTGATCTGAAACAAGATCAACACATGGCACTGTTACCATTAAAAGAGTTAAACCAGAGTAAACACTCATTTATCAAGCGCTAACCTGCACATAGGAAGCCAGAGTAAAGAACACAGACATTAAAATGTTACTTAATCGCCAAACTACAGAAAGCCATGAGATTTTCTCACAAACTTCTCCCATCGTTGTTTTGAATCGTCTTTTCTCCTCCTCCCCGCCCGGGCCTCCGGGACGTACAGACGCTAGTCAGCAGACGCACGCACCGTCGCTGCACTGACGAGGGTACGTTCGATATTCACTTCTTCAGCTGAAAGATGCGGGGTGGAGAACGCCTTATAGTTGTACAAACGATTTAACGAGTGACTTTTTTTGTTAGATTAATAGAAAAAAATATTAAAATGATAATGATCTAGGTATTTGACACAAATTCCTCCAACCGAGGGATGTTTGACTAAATAAACCTCATTCTCCTCTTTTAAAGACGTTGCGGAAATACGTCATCATGTCTTTTGCTGTGAAAATAAAATCCAATCGCAATTAAAAAGTCACAAAATTGGTAACCGAAAGTTAAAAAAAAGGATAAAATAACTGATAACATGTAGTAATATACTTTTTAAATGTTCTTTATTGTCAAATCACATCAAAGCCTGTTTGTCAAGCAAGTCTGAAACTATTTCCCACTGAGAAAATGAAACGTGATGTTAATTCAATAAAATACAGCAAAAATATTGCTATGGTAAAGGAAATAAAGCAATTAAAGTTTACATGGAAACATAACATGTTATTGGAAACAAGTAATGAACTGCTAGCAAAATAAAGGAACAGATAAATAAAAAAAATATCAGAAAAATATATATACGAAAACAAACAAATAGTTTAGAAATAAATGTAAAAGATTCTTTGAAGTTGGAAGCTGGATAAACCGTTTTCAGTACTAATTTTGTTATACATGACTGGTTTTGGAGTTTCACGTGAAATAAATTATTATTTTAGGATCTAAAATACATTTCCTTACAAGTTTATGTTTTTGATTACATTATTTTAAAATGTTAAATAAGATAATCAGTTACTCAGTACTAAGGTACCTTTATTGCCAAATACCTTTTAATTTTACTTGAGTAAAAATGAAGTAGCTTTACTGCATCTTGGGTGCCCTGGTCACGTGGTGCATAGACCCTGGTCATGATGCACTTGGGCCGGGTCACCAACTCCAGTCCTGCATCCTGCAGGTTTTAGTTCTCTCCCTGGTGGTAGCGATGACCTTTCCAGCATGTCAGTTTTCTTCTTAGGCCTTCTAACGAGCCATCATTGAATCCAGGTGTGTTAAACCATGGAGAGGACTAAAAAATGCAGGATGCAGGTGGTCTACCAGGTGGGCCTGGTATTGTGTTTTATTTTGAAAGAGCTGCTACAAAACATCCGGTCCCTCCTCGGCTAACAGCTGCTGCCTTGCTGCGGTTTGTGGGTGTTGAAATGTCAGCTGATTGTTAGCCCGTCCAGCTAGCTTAGCTTAGCTGGGTGTTTGTTTTTGTCACTAGACAGCCTGCCTCTCACGCAGCCCCCCGAGCCTTAACGCGTATTTAGTCATTTCACGGACTTATTCTCTTTTTCATTCGTCGTCTGCTTCGTTTCGCGGGGCTCAGCCGCCGTCAGTGCTGCTGTAATTTTCACAGCAGCAGGGAGGAAAAGGGAGTGAAGTTGCTGTCCGAGTCTCTCTGCATTGCAGCCCCTGGCGCTGCTGATGGAATTCAAACACACAACAATGGCGACTCCTGGTTCAAACAGTTCAACGACGAGCAGCAGCAGCAGCAACGCGGGATCCGTCACGCACCACTACCAGCAGCCGCAGCAGTCCCAGTCCCAGCACACCGCAACGATGAGCAGCATGCAGGGTAAGCGGGGAGGCTCCCGCTCCGCTGCCGTGAAGGTTAACGCTAGCACGGCTAACCCGGGGAGGCTACTCCCTACACTGACGGATATGTCACATTTTCACAATGAGTTAGCAGCTTTTTAATTGCATAACTGACTGAGATGGGAGCAAAGCTTCAGATCATCTGGGTTTTACTGAGTGGCTCTCAGTTGTTCAGGATAGGCTTGGTTCAGGCGCTTGGTTTTAGACTCTTACAAAATCCCATTTTTTATTTACCGTTTCTCTCAATTAATATTCATTGGATTTGGCTGAATGAGATCAGAATAATCTCTTTGTTTTCATCACCGCCTACAGATCAGTTTGATTTGACTCTGCGGAACAGGGTTGAATTGGACCAAGTACAAAAATGAAAATAACTGAGTTTAGTTCTGAACTGCATCCAACCTGAGTGAGTTAAACTGGAAGCTAACTGGGATTGTGTGTGAACGGAATTGGAATTAAAGTGGATTTAATCTGTGTAGAATCAAATCTTTTCTGGATTAGTGTGGATTGTAGTAATTTATAATAAATTTAGGTGAATTAAGCTGTATGTACCTGGACTTTGACTATAAGACAGTGGAGGATTAGTTTGTTTAAAATTAAAGTCAAATTTATTTGCACTGCAAATGGGAATCTATGTTAAAGCCTTTATGTTCATACCTGATTGACTTTAAGTTGAATTGAATCAAATGAATGTTTTTGGAACCTGATGTGATCCCAGATGGACTGGAGTGAACTGATTTGAACTGAACTGCATGTATTTTATCTAAATTGTGTTGAATTGAATCCAGTTTTTAAGTAGATTGAACTTTACATCAGATTCAATTTATTGCTGGATTGAATTGGAACCGGATTATTTTAATGATTTTACTTTCATTTAAATCTGTTTTGTTCAGTTTAGCTGGATTTTCCTTTCTTGAACTGAATTTTATTCTAATGGAAGTAAATGGATTGAATTGGATTCGATTCGTCTGTTACTGACTTCACTTTGATAAACTGAACTGAAACGTGTTCATTTATAAAACCACCTGATTATGCTCCATTCACTTTATTCATGTTTCTCCATTTTAAATAAATATTCTTAATTATGAATGAGTCCCAGCCAGTTCAGCTGCCTCAGTCGTATAAAATCCGGTTTAATCTGTTTGTAATCAAACAGATTTACTCCACTGAGCCTGAATGAATCTGAAGTTCAGCATTATAATTTCATCTGAATTTTATTTTCCAACCCAGTAAAGTTGAGTTTTTAATATTTCCCAGTGGATTTGAAACTGGAGCCGCTTTTTGTTTGAGTCCAGATTAAATCGGATTCTGCTAACTCTGCCACGGTTCTGTTTTCTGTCCGTTTTAACTTTCAGAGTCCAACACCTGCTGGAGATGTCAGAGCGAAACAGGTACACACACACTGCTGCCACTCACCTGCTTCAAAATGATGATAAAAACTTTCTCTATTTTTTAGAATGTGCTTTTTGATGACTGCAGCTAAGCATTAATAAAATCTTCATTAGCTGTGATTTATGTAGCTTAATTCTCTGAATGATGTCAGTCAGTCCTGATGTGTCGACTCTTGGTTTATTTTCCTCTGACTGTTTCGTTTCTTGATGCTACTTCATTTTTGCTTCCTAACTCCTGATGTGATGCTGACCGATGGTGAGCTGTCCGGAGAAAATAAAACACATTTTTCCACCTGAAAAGCTTCTTCCTTCTCTTTTGATCCTTTTTGTTTTGTTTTACCTGCTGCTCATGTCTTCCTCTCATTTACCTCCATTTCATCGCGGTCCACTGTCTGCAGCAGACTTGCAGGTGCATGCTAATGCATTTCCTTTCATCAAATGCATTCTGTCTGCAAAAAGATCCTCCAGAAGCTCTAAAAACGCTGCAGAGCAACGCAGAAAATATGTTTTAAACCTGAGCCGTAAAACCAAAGAGGCAAATTTAAGCAACAGACTCGGATGTCTAACTGACAAAGCAGTCTCCTGGGGATTGTTAAAAAGAATAAAAGCTTTCTTTTCACCTCCAGGGTTTCAGATAAACCTGTCTGGAGCTCACCCAAGTAAGCCAAACCTCTTTTGCTTCAGCACCAACAGCACTCGTCTTTCTTTCCGCCTGACTCTTTGGTATGGAGGGAGTCTGTCCTGCTGTTCTCCACTAATCCCAGCCTAATCACCCCGCTGGTCCTCGTAGGCCCGCGCCACCAGCCGCTGGGCTCCACAGACTTTACTGACTTTAGCAGATAGCTGCAGCATGCAGAGAAACGGCAGCTCTGCTCTGAATGGCCTGAGCCAGCATTCAGGTGTGGCTCCCAGCAGATCTCTGGCTGCTCCTCGCTGATGGAGGCCTCCGCCAGCTCCACTCTTTCAAACTCTAACTCTGTGGTTTCCAGTGTGCAACTAACAAGCAACACAAGTGTTTGCTTGTCCTGTTTTGTTTCTGGTGCTTGGGGTGTGGGTCCACTCCAGCTATCCTCACTGAAGTTGTCGTTTCGAGCCGTTTGGCCTATTCCTGCACACATTCCTGTGGTGTTTGGGTGGTGCAAACATTCGATTCAAGGTGAAATCAAAGCAGCTAATCTTGCATGTTTCCATCATAATGTTTTTATGTTTAGCTCTTTCTTGTTTACCTTTCCACTTTGTTTGCATTCAGGGTGGAGTTCAGCATGCTGTGCTGTGTTTTTGTTACAAAGAGTCGGGGTGTAGATGAAGTGATGGAAAACAGCCCATTTCTAAATATCCTTATTAAAAATCAGAAGATTAGAAAGCAGAGCAGTCCTGCAGCAGATGCTGGTTCTGAAATGTTCACTCATTCACTGATTCTTGTTTAGGTGCTACATGCTAAGTAAATACGGTTTAGTGCTGTGAAAAAGGATTCACGTCTTTTTTTTATTTATTTTGGAGACTTTTAAAGTTTCAGATCATCAAACAAGATCTACAAGTAATTAATATTATGATTTTTTAAAAAATGTAATTTTAGTTTTTAAACCTACAGTCGACTGCACATTAGCACGCTAACACTTTTAATATTATGAAACTATTAGCTTTAGCCTACATAAGCTTTGCTACTACCATTAACATGTTAGCTAGCAGTGCTGGTGGCTAGCGGAGCAGTTAGCTAGCAGTGATGGTGGCTAGCGGAGCAGTTAGCTAGCAGTGATGGTGGCGGAGCAGTTAGCTAGCAGTGCTGGTGGCTAGTTGAACAGTTAGCTAGCAGTGCTGGTGGCTAGTTGAACAGTTAGCTAGGAGTGCTGGTGGCTAGTTGAACAGTTAGCTAGGAGTGCTGGTGGCTAGTTGAACAGTTAGCTAGGAGTGCTGGTGGCTAGTTGAACAGTTAGCTAGGAGTGCTGGTGGCTAGTTGAACAGTTAGCTAGGAGTGCTGGAGGCTAGCGGTGCTGGTGGCTAGCGGAGCAGTTAGCTAGCGGTGATGGTGGCTAGCGGAGCAGTTAGCTAGCGGTGATGGTGGCTAGCGGAGCAGTTAGCTAGCGGCTGATTTGAAACTCCTTTATTTAAACATGTTTAAATCGTTTTCGTTTGCACAGTGAATGAATGAACAAATGAATGAATGAATGAACACTTCAAGAATGAAAAACATTTTCAGCTAGTTGGATCAGTTCATATTCCTGATTTATGATTATTTTATGTATATTTAAGGAATCCTAATGGAGCAAGAAACTATTTTCAGAGTTTCCAGTTTAATTAAATAAATATTTAGTGTATTGATTCTCATAACAGTTTAGTCTTTATCGACGTTAAAATGTTTTAAACGGCTCCATCTTTAGCTGATTTTTCTGATCTGTAGCCTTTTGCTTCCTACGCCCCGTCTCTCTGGAAATCATCCATATGTTTTAGTAAATGTTCCTGTACTCGTCTTTTAATCCTTCTGTTGTCTCATTTTGTGGTTTTTGCATATTTAACATTTCTACTTTTCCTTTTGGACGACTGGTTTTGGTTTTGCGCTGCTCTTTGAGTTTGTTACGTTTGTAAAACTTTCTCCTGCCGCTCAGGTAAACGCAAAGCGCTGAAGCTGAACTTCGCCAACCCGTCCATCAAACCCTCCACCAGATTCTCCTTAAACACGGCCGGACCTCCGTTCCAGAACCCACACATGTGAGTGAGCCGCCCTTGGTGTGTTAAACCCGGCCGCGTTGGATGCTCAGTGACTTGTTTCACCAGAGAGAGGCTGAGGACTCACAGCATCGAGTCTTCGGGGAAGCTGAAGATTTCCCCGGAGCAGCACTGGGACTTCACCGCCGAGGATCTGAAGGATCTGGGCGAAATCGGCCGGGGGGCGTACGGCTCCGTCAACAAGATGGTGCACAAACCCAGCAACATGATCATGGCCGTGAAGGTGAGCTGACCCCGCTGCAGGAGCTCAGGAACAATGAAACTGGACGTTTATTTATTTCAAACAGGTAAAACGCCACAGCAAAAAATAAAATAATTAAAAAGAAAACCAAAAATATCAATAATAATCATAAAGACGTTTCCATATTAGGTTCCAGAAGGAGTAGGAATAAGACGGAGCTTCTTAAATTACATGTTTAATTTTTACCAGGTCTGTCACTGGTGGCAAATTAAATTATAATAATTTTATCACTTTGCTTATTACAGCTTCTTATATCACATTTATAATCTTTCCAAACTATATCTGTACAGTGAATTTATCTGCAGTTTGAACCGAATTCATCTCCTGTAAAATATCCATAAAGCTCCAAAAATCTTTAACAAAACAAAAACATCTTTTCCTCTTTACAATCGATTATATTTAAGTTTCATGTTTAATCTGCAGTAATAATAATTCTGTCATCAGATTAAAAACCTTCTGCAATAAAGATTTTTAATGTTTTGAACTGATTTATATCAATTCAAAGCTTGAAGTCGTCATCCTGTATCCACAAAGATGGCAGGATGAAAACTTGTGGTTTTTCCTCAGAGGATGAAAACTTGTGGTTTTTCCTCAGAGGATGAAAACTTGTGGTTTTTCCTCAGAGGATGAAAACTTGTGGTTTTTCCTCAGAGGATGAAAACTTGTGGTTTTTCCTCAGAGGATTCGGTCGACGGTGGATGAGAAGGAGCAGAAGCAGCTGCTGATGGACCTGGACGTGGTGATGAGAAGCAGCGACTGTCCGTACATCGTCCAGTTCTACGGCGCTCTGTTCAGAGAGGTCAGAAACATCCAGGGACAGAAATGCTTCTCGTTTTCCCTGCGGATGATCCGATGTCCTGTGCTCGTTTCAGGGGGATTGCTGGATCTGCATGGAGCTCATGGCTACCTCGTTAGACAAGTTCTACAAGTTTGTTTACGGCTCGTTAGACGACGTGATTCCAGAAGAGATATTAGGAAAAATCACTTTAGCTGTAAGTTTTTCTGTGTTTTCATGTTTGCTTTCATTAAATTTCATCCGGTAACTTCTGGTTTTGGTCTGCAGACTGTGAAGGCACTAAACCACTTAAAAGAAAACTTGAAGATAATCCACCGAGGTAAGCGCTCCCGGCTGCTCCGGTTTCAGCCGTTGGCTCTTCGCTGCTCACCGTCCGTCTCTCCGCTCAGACATCAAGCCGTCCAACATCCTGCTGGACAGAAACGGGAACATAAAGCTCTGCGACTTCGGCATCAGCGGCCAGCTGGTGGACTCCATCGCCAAGACCAGAGACGCCGGCTGCAGGCCGTACATGGCGGTCAGTAACCAGAGCTCCGCTGGCTTCAGACGTTAAATAACATCAGTGTTTTATAACTTTCATTCTGAGGTTGGCAGTTATTGTCTTTTGTTGCAACTTATCAAGCAGATTTTTCCCCAAATTCAGTCATTTGTAGATGTTTTATTGGATGATTGGACTTGCAAATTTTCCACAAATCTGACCAATCGCTGCCGCTCGGCTGAATTTCAGCCAATTCCCTTCATTCGCCTCCTAATTTAACTTCCTGTTTCTCAGCGTCTCTCTAAAGTCTAAATGGTAAAATTTTCCATTTTGAGACGTTCACATACAGAGTCCTTCTGACCTTTGACCTCCTCAGGACATGAATTTGTTTGTATTGGAGGTGATATTTTAAGAAGGTATTTGAAAATCTTATCATTTTAGATATTAAATATGTTAAAATCTTGTTTTTTTGCAGCAATTTTAACTTTTTGTAAAATCAAAGCTAAATTTTAACTTTGCAGCTTTTTAAAAAAATTGCCACAAAATCATTAATTTTCGGTCTGAACAATCGGAGGAAAGCGTCTCTGACCGGTTTGATACTTCAGAAGATGAATGGATCCAGTTTCTGTTTCAGACGAGTTCAGGGAAAGTTTAGAGTTTAGAGCTGCTTCAATCCGTCTGGAGCTGGTCGACACAGAACCAGATCCAGAAATCATAAATAAAACGGATCTGATATCATCAGTGATCAGATGTTCGACTCTTTCAGCGGTTCTGCTGGCTGACCTCAGCAGCTATTTCAGGCCTTTAACTAGGCCAGTGAGGCGCTTCCTGCGCTTACTTTCTCAGCTGCAGCTGCTCTGCAGAATGAGGCAGAGCTGCATGTGTCTGAGAGGAGGAGGCATCCTGCGGGCTGCAGATGAAAACCTTCATGCTCTTAAATCGTATCGTCTGCTTCCCAAAGTCCAGAATAATGTGAAACCTGGACTTTCCCAAGATTGACTTTGTGTTTGACGTTCCTCCAGCCGGAGCGGATCGACCCCAGCGCCTCCAGGCAGGGCTACGACGTCCGATCCGATGTCTGGAGTCTGGGAATCACACTGGTGAGTTTATCCTGCATCCCAGAGAGCTGCTGGGAAACGCGGACAGGTGGATCCGGAGGGGTGGTCCGGGTGGTCGGATCCGGAGGGGGTCGGATCCGGAGCGGGTCCGGGGGGTCTGATCCGGAGCGGGTCCGGTTCTGTCGGACATCACCGCCACGCTCAGGATCGTCTGCAGCTGATGGCAGATTCTCTGCTGGGGGAAATAATCAGATTATCCTGGAATCTGATCAGTTACAGTTTCAGCTTCCTGAGGCGTTATGGCAACAAACTGATCTGATGTTTTATAGACGCAACGACATGAAACAATCAGGAAAACATTCATTTACCCATCAATCCCATAATTAAACTCCCATAAATGGCATCAGTTCCCAGAACTGGATGTTGGAAGTGGAACGACTCCCTACATTATAATGACTTTATGCTGGATGTCTGAAGGTCCAGGAGATTTTAAACCAAAATCAGATTAAACTTTGTTTTACCTGCGGCTGACGCAGTGAAACTTTATTAAATATAAAGATGCTGTCTCTCTGTCTCTGTCTCTGTCTCTCTGTCTCTGTCTCTGTCTCTCTGTCTCTGTCTCTCTGTCTCCGTCTCTCTCTCTGTCTCCGTCTCTCTGTCTCCGTCTCTCTCTCTGTCTCCGTCTCTCTGTCTCTGTGTCTCTGTCTCCCTCTCTCTCTCCGTCTCCGTCTCTCTGTCTCCGTCTCCGTCTCTCCGTCTCCGTCTCTCCGTCTCCGTCTCTCCGTCTCCGTCTCTCTGTCTCCGTCTCTCTGTCTCCGTCTCTCCGTCTCCGTCTCTCCGTCTCTCTGTCTCCGTCTCTCTCTCTCTGTCTCTGTCTCCGTCTCTCTGTCTCTGTCTCTCCGTCTCTCTGTCTCCCTCTCTCTCTCTCTGTCTCTCTCTCTCTGTCTCTGTCTCTGTCTCCGTCTCTCTGTCTCTCTCTGTCTCTGTCTCTCCGTCTCTCTGTCTCCCTCTCTCTCTCTCTGTCTCTCTCTCTCTGTCTCTGTCTCCGTCTCTCTGTCTCTCTCTCTCTCTGTCTCCGTCTCTCCGTCTCTCTGTCTCCGTCTCCCCGTCTCTCCGTCTCTCTGTCTCAGTATGAGCTGGCCACAGGTCGGTTCCCCTACCCGAAGTGGAACAGCGTGTTCGACCAGCTGACTCAGGTGGTCAGAGGAGATCCGCCGCAGCTCAGCAACTCGGACGAGAGGCGCTTCTCCCCGAAGTTCATCTCCTTTGTCAACGTGTGGTGAGAAAACTGAAACACAGCAACGCTTCTGCCCTCTGCTGGACACAGATGGGAACTGGCGCTTTTCTTTGTCATTTCCAGCCTTACGAAGGATGAATCCAAGAGGCCAAAGTACAGAGAGCTGCTGGTGGGTTCAGGTTTATTTAAACTAGAGCCACAGTTAGTTTGTTTTCATTTCTTTATTTTCCTTCCCCTGCAGAGAGACCCGTTCATTCAGATGTACGAGGAGCGCTCTGTGGACGTGGCCGGATACGTCTGCAGGATCCTGGACCAGATGCCGGCGTCTCCCAGCTCCCCCACATACATGGAGTGAAAGCCGGACAGGAAACGATCCGGCAGGAACAAACGCAGCAACAAATCTTTGTGTAAAATTGCTTGGTCCCCTTATTGCAGTGTTAAGAGAAAAAAAGCACCATTACGGTTCAGTCTGTATATATTCCCGCACTTCTGTTTCTCTATTGTTCTCTCTCTCTCACACACACATTAGGAGCTGGATCAGTCAGCTGTTGGCATCAGTGACTTCCAGGAAAAATTTATGTGGAAATTGTATTTATGGAACCAAAATGATGTGGACTGGAATCATCCTGGCCGTTACCTGCTCCCTGCCCCACCTGTGTGACGCCTGAACGCGTCGCGGCCTGAACGCCGCGACGCGTTCAGGCCGCGACGCGTTCAGGCGCCGTGCTGATGAATGAATAAAGACAGCAGAAAGGAAACGACGACGACTTCTGTCTTCTTTCATGGAGCTCCTCTGGAAATGCTCAAGTTTCATATCTGAATAGAAAATCTGAGCTGATATTAAATATTTGGGTGAAAACCCTGCAGAAACGACCTCACCGTTTCCTTTAACCACATTACGCAACAAGATTACTAAAATAAATTCACCAAATGGAAAAACGCTACTTAAAAAAAAAAGTTTTTCAATGAACCTTTTGCTTTATGAAGTGAATTTTCAGCCATATTGAAATGGATGCATTTTGAAAAACTAATGGAAACACTGAGCATCAGAGTCATGTGACCAGCAGCTGGATGTTTCTACTGGTGAAAACGACAAAGAAGGCGACAGGAAGTAGCAGGAGGAGTTTCCTTTTGCTCCTCCAGACCTCACAGCAGCACAGTAAATAAAGTTTAGCTTCGTTCCATCATGTTGAATCCATCGGGTTTCTGCGTAATATTTAAACGCCACGGGGATGTCGCTCAGCACCTGGATGAGACTCTCCTCTGATTGGCTGACAGATGAATTACTAATATCTCTGTTTACATCCGCCGGTTTGAACAACTCATCGTGAGACGTGATTTAAATTTAATTTCTTATTTAATGGAAACTCAACAATTGTGTTATTGTAGGGCAGAAAGTAGACTAAGATTTGCTCATTTTGTAATGAATCGGCTCCTGTCACATGACCAGCAGCTGATTCACAAACGGGAACCAGATGGAGATGAACATCCGTTAACAGGATGCAGGAAAACGCGCCACATTTTCGCTCTGATGCCGTTTAACTTTTTCACATCCTGTCATTTTGAAAACAGCAGATTTGTAAAGTGGAAAGAAAATGCATGGCTTAACTTTTTTTTAAACCAATCTTAAAAGTGTGGAGTGAATTCTTGTTGAGCTGCGTTACTTTATTAGAAAACATCCCACAGCATGATGCATCCACCGCCATGTTTCACAGAGGGTTTGGCTCTTTCTCCCTTTTTACTCATTTCATGACTGGGTTTTATTTAGGGGCATCAGAATAAAGGAGCTACATCTATTTTTGTCACATTATTCAAGTTCTGGTTGAAAAAAGTAAGTTTTTAATTATGCTCTACACTGAGCTGGTTTATGTAAAATCTTAACAGAACTTATTAGTTGGCTGCAGCCAACAGCTGCACTTCCTGTTGGTTTTCAGCAAATCATTTCTGCCTCTAATAATAAAAATGTGCTTTGATTTTATGTTTTTAATTAATTAAAATCTTACAAACAAGAATAAATTGTACACATATTTGAATAAATTAGAAAAGAATTGCAGAGATTTTCTAAATAAGCTTCAACACATTACTGGTCCTGAAGATTTGATTCACTTGAAGTGCAGATTATGAAGTGACTGTTGCAATAATCAGCTGCAGTCAGGAGATGATGAAGTCTTTAAACTGCTGCTCCGGCTGCTCATCAATGTATTTCTTTATGTACCAGCAGGAGACTCGAGCCTTCAGCTGCTCCTCGGCCAGGAAGTCCATGGCTGCCTGCAAGACAGGAAATCAGAGGAGTCGCACTGAAAAGCTCCCTGACAGGAGCCAGGCTGCAGAGTTTACCTGGGACAGGGCAGCAGCAATGCCTTGGCCTCGAAATGTTTCAGGAACGAATGTGGACATCAGGTCCACCTCCTTCTGCCCGGTGAACCTGTAGTACAGCACGGCGCATTCACTGTCCCCTGGGACAACACAAACACACACTGCACTGGGTCACTGTGCAGCAATACTGTCAATAAAAACGCATAAATGATGATTTCATTAAACAAAACAAACAGACCTGACACTGCAAAAACAAAACCTTACTGGGTGATTTTGGGTTATAGTGCTAATACCTCAGTGCACTAGAAAAAGGACAAGAAATAGGAGCTGGTCTTATGTCAGCCAATTGCTTTATATAGATTTTAAAAGTACTAGTTCCACTTTAAAATGTAGAAAATGTGTAATTAGTGAAATAATCTGCCAGTGAATCAGTTCTTTTTCATCAATATTATGAAATTACTCACTTAACCAACCTCATAACATACCAACTTTATTTATAAAGCACTTTAAAACAACCAAAAATGTTGTACATTAAAACATGACATAATTAAAAAATAAAAACTCTTACAGTTTAAAAACAAACATACAATTTAAAACTAGATCCCGTTGGAGTTGAAAGCCAGGTAAAATAGATGGGTTTTAAGACGAGCTTTAAAATGTATTTCTTGCTGAAAAGTTAAGATATTTGCACTTACAACTAGGAACACTTGGTCTAGTTGAAATGTGTTTTTGCAGCGTACAGAAGGACTAAATCTGTTCTATGAAGGTTTAACCTTTTGATGCTCATTTAAATTGGATCCAAAATAATAATCTACCAGCTGTGCTCCCTTTGTCCACAAAATACATTGAAATGTGTGTTATATGCCTCTCATATATTAGCCGAACCATTATTCGGGTTGACCCGGTTAGCTTAACATGCATGTCATACAGACTTTGCTTGGACAAAAGTTGTTAAAACAGATGGTAGCTTAAAATTACAAAAATCTAAACGTAATTCGGCTGAATTCTATATGAAAACAACTCTGATCAAATTTAGCGGCGGGAGTAAAAATGTGAATGTTTCTAGTGGAGATTATTTAATCCATATGTTTCGTGTGGCCAGAAGTGGACCAGGGGCTCTCCTGGTGGATCTACCCCGGCTGCAGAGCCTTCCCTCCGGCTGAGAGTTTACCGTCACCGCTGCTGCCCGTAGTGACCGTGAAGCGTCGGTTCTGTCGGTCATGTTGGACCTTAAACCGTCCGCTGCAGCTGGAGGAGGCCGTATGGCAGGAAACGACCCGGTGAGTCAGTCCAAAGAGTCTAGAAGTTATTTTTAAGGCCATTTAATTCGGTACAAACACACGGCACATGCGCAGTGTGGTTAAAAGCAGCCGTTCTGCAGTTTGTCCGCCAGAGGGCGTAAAACACGCAGAAATCATCGTGATGTACTTTTGACCTGCAAAATATTTTATATTTACAAACCATGACAGATATTTATATTTGTAATATATAAAATCACACTGAATGAATAAAAACAATCCGTGATTTAAAAAAAAAATTCTATATTAATGTGTAACCTTGAAATTGAAATAAATTAAACAAGATCTAAAAGTCTTATAAATGTTCACCTTAAGCGAAGAAAAAATAGCATGTTTTTATGTTTGACTCTAAAGAATAAAATGAATCAAACTCAATACAAACTTAAACATGGTATGTTTGAAGTAAAATGAGTAATTTGATCTTTATTCGTTTTTCATTTTTAATCAAAACAAAACTGACTTGAAAATTAAAGAAAAATAAAAAGTTTAATTTGTTTTAAAAAATCTAAAATGTGTACATAGAAATATTATAATACAGAAACTAAGACAAGAGGCTTTTGATTTAAATGTAGACATTTATTTATTTTAAATACATTTGACAAATAGTTTACTTTGTTTAATTGCCATCACCATTATTTATCTTTTGCAATCTGAGAAAGTTGTAATGTATGTTTAGTTTAAATATTTACTGACTTAAATACTTACAGTGTACATGAATCATGTTTGTACCCAGTCAAGGTAAAACTACTAAAAATAGACAAATGATGGGAACCAGTTTAACCATTTTACACAAAATGCTTAGAATTTTTTTTACATTATTCTTATTTGAGTCACACCAAACAGTACAGGGCAGTTATTACACATAACAGCCGTTATTACATCACAACAGCAGTTAATACACCACAACAGCCATTATTACATCACAACAGCAGTTAATACACCACAACAGCCATTATTACATCACAACAGCAGTTAATACACCACAACAGCCATTATTACATCACAACAGCAGTTATTATATCACAACACCGGTTATTACATCACAACAGCAGTTATTATATCACAACACCGGTTATTACATCACAACAGCAGTTATTACACCATAACAGTAGTTATTACATCACAACAGCAGTTAATACATCACAACAGCAGTTAATACACCACAACAGCAGTTATTACATCACAACACCGGTTATTACATCACAACAGCAGTTATTACACCATAACAGTAGTTATTACATCACAACAGCAGTTAATACATCACAACAGCAGTTATTACATCACAACACCGGTTATTACATCACAACAGCAGTTATTACACCATAACAGTAGTTATTACATCACAACAGCAGTTATTACACCATAACAGTAGTTATTACATCACAACAGCAGTTATTACACCATAACAGCAATAACAAGCTAGAAATTAAACCTAGAAAACCTTCTAGGTTTTCTAGGTTTGATTTGATAGGTTTGATTATTGGTCAAATCCCGTTTGACCAATAATCAAACGGGATTCGAAACGAGGGTTAATGATGTCAGAGTGGAACGGGTTGATGGGTTGAAGGCTTGATGGATTGAGGGGTTGACGGGTTTATAGGTTGACGGGTTTATGGGTTGACGGGTTTATGGGTTGACGGGTTTATGGGTTGATGGGTTTATGGGGTTGACGGGTTTATAGGTTGACGGGTTTATGGGTTGACGGGTTTATGGGTTGAAGGGTTTATAGGTTGATGGGTTTATGGGGTTGACGGGTTTATAGGTTGACGGGTTTATGGGTTGACGGGTTTATGGGTTGACGGGTTTATAGGTTGATGGGTTTATGGGTTGACGGGTTTATGGGTTGACGGGTTTATGGGTTGACGGGTTTATGGGTTGACGGGTTTATAGGTTGACGGGTTTATGGGTTGACGGGTTTATGGGTTGATAGGTTTATGGGGTTGACGGGTTTATGGGTTGACGGGTTTATGGGTTGATGGGTTTATGGGTTGACGGGTTTATGGGTTGACGGGTTTATGGGTTGACGGGTTTATGGGTTGACGGGTTTATGGGTTGACGGGTTTATGGGTTGATAGGTTTATGGGGTTGACGGGTTTATGGGTTGACGGGTTTATGGGTTGACGGGTTTATAGGTTGATGGGTTTATGGGTTGACGGGTCGTCTCAGAGTGGTAAAACAATTCCAGGTCATTTTCAACCATAAATCGTTAATCGATAACCTTCATTAAAAGGTCACTGATCTTCACATGTTTTCAGAGGCAGCAGAGTTTTTCACGCCTGCAGCCATCACAGCGAAGAAAACGTTAGGGAAGAACGATCTGGCAAAAATGGCCATTTTGGGAAGTGAGGGAGCAATTAGCACTTCTTTCCTCTTGTTGTTCAGCGTCCTGACGATCTCAGTGGCGACCTCGTCTGGAGAAACGCCGCCTGGCTTCCTGGTGAACAGCACTGCAGACACAACACAAACCTTCAGTCTCTAACCCCAAACATGGTTTGGTTTCAACCTCTGATTTTACTCACGGGGCCACAGCAGGGATGTCGAGGCCGCCGGCGCCGCCGCGGAGCAGCTGATGAAGGTGTGGTTGATGGTGCTGACGGAGATGCCGAACTCCTCCACCTCGGCTCTCAGGCAGTCAAAGAATGCCTGGACTGCATGTTTGGAAGCTGCGTCTGGAAAAAACCTCCTCGAATCACAACCTCCGACCAAAACTGGCAGGTTTTCATGAAACTTTAATTAGGACATAACTGGATTCCCATGCAGACCCGCGACACCCGTTTCTTAAAAGTCTCTGTTGAAACTGAAGCCTTTTGAATAATTGACATTTCCACCTTTAATATGAATTTATTGTTCAGCTGAAAAAATGAATAAATCTATTAGAAGAGAAAAGTCAGAAAGTCAAGCCAACGTTCTGTTGGACCGCCGCTTTGTTCTGGACTCTGTCCTCTAAGTAAGTCATCGTTTAGTTTATTTAATACATTCTTATACTCTCTGTAATGGTGAGGAAAAATCACTCATCTTCCACACTGACAACTGACCCCAGAGCATGATGCTGCCACCACCGTGTTTCAAGTCGGCACCATGTTCTGTTGGTGTTGCTTTTTCTACACCAAACCTTGAAAATTGTGACTAATTTTAACAATAGCGTTGTTGATCAGGATATTTGTCACAGTGAGGTTGGAAACAATCTGGAACTTCATGAGGAGCTGAACCTGATTTTCAGAACTGATTATGACGTTGGAACCGGTGAGAAGCAGCTTTATATTTTTCCCAGCTGGCTCATCTTTCTGACTGCCTTATGAAGTAACACTGATTTATTTCAAACTCACACGCGGTGCGGAAAGGCACGGCGATTTTCCCCTGGATGCTGTTGACCAGCAGCAGGTGACCGCTCCTCCTGGAGACCATGGAGGGCAGTACACCTGAAACACACGTCACATCATCATCATCATCACAGAAATAAAATAAAAATCAAGTTAAACATGTTCCAGTCAGCTACCTTTAGCCAAAGTGATGGGTCCAAAGTAGTTGTTGTCCATGAGGAGCTTGTCCGTCTCCAAAGACAAACTCTGTGCCGGAGCCTTGACCTTCATGCTGCTGTTGAAGATGAGGATGTCCAAGCAGCCGTAGCAGTCCAGAACCTCAGCCACCGCTTCCGCCATGCTGTCCATGTCTCCAAAGTCCAGCAGCACGAGCTTTGGCGGGAAAGTCTGAGGATGAGGACACAACTCAGCTTTTAGTTTCATGAGCTAAAAAATTCACAATTCAGCTTTTTCTGAGGTCCAGAAAAAATACCTCTACATCCGTTTCTCTGTAGATGAATAGTTTGAAGTTAAGTGTCTATTGTGTATTCACTGAATGTCCACTGACACAGACTCAACACTTTACCGCCCCAATAATATCTGCAGGACTGTCAAACTTCAGAAACATTAGAGAACCTGAAAACAATAAAAGCAGATAAAATCTGACGTCTTCATGTGCATTACTGTGGGAGGCCACCAGAGGGCGCTGTGGGCCTTAGAACGCTGAATGGAAAACGAGAAGAAAAAGAAAATCTTTAATAATCATTTATCATAAAATGTAATTTGTTTACCAATAATTATTATAAAATATATTGCTTAATTTAAGTGTTTAAAATGTTATTTTTAAATGGACATACATTAACTGAAGGAGAAATATTCTGCTCCAGGTTATAGCTACGACGGCTAATTTCCATCTGTAGTCCCCAAAACATGCAGTAATAATAAAATTCAACATGTAGCAACGCAAAACATGAGGACAAATAAAAGTAATCAACAAAATCAAAGAAAACTGTCACCTGAACATTCAAAGACTACTGGGTAAATACTGACAGTTACTTTTAGCACATTTTATGCGAACAATCTTGATTAGAAAGAAGATGCACATTTATCAAGCTAGCTTAGCGCAAATGGAAAAGCTGTCCAGAAAAAGTGGACACGACTGCAAACCTCTCTAAGACCCCCTGGCTGATTAAAATCAGAAGTCATGAGGCAGAAATTATGCGAAATGAATGTAAAAGAAAAATGATTGAATAGTGAATAAAAATGAGAAGTATTCTAAAAGTTTATTTTATAGCTTTCTGTGTAGGTTTCCGTCCAGAAGCTATCTGCAGTTTGAGAATCGCTGTATTACACTCATATTTTTCCCTTTCTTGTTTCTTGCTGATTGTACTTACTACTGTAGGATCCGAAGCGTTTTCCAGTTCATCTGCCAGTTCTTCCAGCTTCTCCCAGCTTTTCCCACAGAGGATCAGCCTGGCTCCTCCTCTGTGAAAAACACCTGCGCACTCTTCGCACAAGAAACAGAAAAAGCTGGAACATTGAAGCCAGCCTTCAAAGACGGGGATGTTTTATGTCCGCCTTACCTTTTCCCAGCCCAGATAAAGCATCCGTTATTACCACCACCTTATTGCGTACGGATGTTTTAGACAGCAGGCTGATAATGGCGCCATAGAGGTAAAAAAATCCAGCGGTTAGCACCACAACGCAGGGAACCACCAGGATGGTGGTGGTCCATGTAGAGTCCATCTCTGGAGGGCTGTCCTGGAAAATTATTTCATTTTACATTAGATATCCAGCAGCCATGTTGACGATCAAGTCACTGAAAATGCTCAAGCAAAAATATGGAAGAAATGTTTCCAATATTTTCAGACAACATGCTTATCGATGCAAACAAACTTGCATCAATCCCTGTGCTAAACTGTGTTGCTTGTTTTTAGCTTAGCATAAAATAAATGACATCAAGGAGAAAAGTTAACATAAACGTCAATTTCAAATCAAAACACTTATGTACTTAAATGAACATATTTCATTAGTTTTTATTTTTATCTTTTACAGAATTTGCTGAAACAATTTGTTTAACCCTTTAAAACCGAACGTGTTTTAAAGGGTTAACTAGCTGTCAGCGTGACGACTGCCAGCTAGTTAGCTTAGCTAATTAGCTAAAATTAAAGAGATGCTTCTTCTTAAACACTGAAATCAACACTGGACCACAAACTTAAAGGCTCACTTTTAAAAAAACCTTCAATTACATATATTTACACTCTTTTTTTACTCTGCACTTTTTAAAAATCAAATCAACAAATGTATATAGTATCAACTAGCTCCCACTTAGCTTATGTTACAGAAAGTGTAGGAGGAATTAATCTCATATCTGCTTGTATGCTAAATACTGAGCAGAAAAACAAAAGGTAGCAGATTTCAAACTAATTCAAAAATACAAATTGAATTAAAACAAATAATGTTTGCAAACCACCATTATTTACATTATACAGTCATGGCAGAAAATATAAAGTAACTACACTCTGTTCAGTGGTTCTCCATATCTGCTGGGTTTTATGCTCTTCAGGTCAGCTTTAAATAACTTAAGATTTTAGGAAAACAGGTATGAAAAACCCCAGAACTAAAAGTGAGTGTACTTTTTTATGTCATGAAAGGTCATTGTAAATAATTGTTATATTATGTGTAAGCATGTGAACGAATTTTAAATGAAAGATGATTCTGATTTCAGTAGAAACATGGGATGAGATGGATGTTAAAATCGATTTAGTTTCTACTGAGTAGATTCTCATTCCAGTCGTCTCACCGTCTCTGACACATTGGAACTCATCTCACCCTCTACTATCATTTTTCTATGTAACTATGAGCTCTTAAGGTTCTGAAACAAAGACAGAAAACACATTTTAAACACGATCAAAATGAAAATACTGGCTGTATACAGAATAATAAATATTCGTATAAATGTAAAACATCTACAGCATGTAGATATAAATCATATGTTGGTCATTTTGTCATGTTGCAACCACAGACTTTATTTTACTTTCTTGCAATTTTATGATTTAAAAAAACACCAAGAACACAGAGCTATTAAGTGGAATAAAAGTGAAACACGACTTTTAGTCGAAATGTGTTTCATTTAAGCTCCAGCTGTTCAGTGAAGGCTTCAGCTGTTTTTAGGAAAATAATAATCAACAAACAGCATCATGAAGCCCTTATAAGGTATACAATTTCATTTTAAAAAGAATTCAAATCCAAAAATACTTTATTTATCCCAAAGAGAAATTAAATATTTTATCAAATATTATATAAATTTCTTTAGATAATGCAGATGCTGATGGCTGCAGATATTATCACATCTGCAAAAATACAATAAAACAAACAGAAAAATTCACTGTAAAAACACAAAATCTTACCAAATAGTTTCATCTATTTTTAGTGCTAATTTCTTAGAAAACTTTAACTGAGACAAAACTAACTTTCAAGAAACTTTTCAGCAAGAAATAACAGCTTGTTTTAAGTCAATAATTCCTTAATGCTGATTAAAATGTTTTAGTTCCACTGGCAGATTATTTCACTCAAAACAAGACATTTTTCCCCAGTGAAACTAGAACTTTTCATCAGTATTAAGGAATTATTGACTTAAAACAAGCTGCTCTTGCTGAAAATTTACTTATAAATTAGTTTTATCAAGTAAGATATTTGTACCAAGAGCTAGACGAAGATACTTGGTAAGATCTTGTGTCTTTTCAGTGTTTGAGAGGTGTGAATGCTCTCGCACACATACTGCCACAGTGAAACAAATAAAATGATTAATACAAGTGCTCAGACACACAGGAAGGCTGTAAACTGTTCAAATATGACCAAAGACTGAAAACTATTCCTGGATCGGAGGGTGACGCAGCGGCAGGCCGGAGTCCCAGAGCCCATCTCACCCTGGAAGTGTTGTTCCACATTTCTCTCATCTAACATGATAAAACCAACAAGCAACATGAAGCATCAGCTGGAAACATGAACATAACCTTTTAATTTGGAGCTATGCTGCCGAGCTCCAGTCGTTTGTCCAAGTTAAGCTCTCTATATATAAACCAGAACTAAAATAGATGCTGAACTTTTCAACGTCACCGAATCCTTAAACAGCTTTATGAGGAGGAAAGAAAGGAGTTTATCTTCTGCTCTGCTTTGTCTTTCTATATTCCTTACATTTCAGCTAAAAGAGTTGAAATTACGAGTAAGAGAGAGAGTGATCTAGGAGTTATGGGCTCCCACTCACCGTTTCCCAGAGGACTGCAGGTAGTCAGGTCTGATTCGCCTCCTGAGGAGCTGGAGCTGCACGCCTCAGCACGGCTCCTCCAGCACGACAACTGGCCAGCCCTCCACTGCAATACTTTGGGATTTGAGCTCTTTTAATAGCTGCACAGCTGACTGGCTTGTTGACTGGCAGTGACTGATCCCACTGAAGGCCGATTGGATTGTGTTGAAAATCAAAAGTGAATTTACTCACTTGGAGTCTTGACAGATTATTACAACTTTACCAACTCTGGCCCAACCCAAACCGGTTACCGAATTAGTTTGCAAATTAATTAAAGTTCTTAACCTTCAACATGTAATTTAAAGACCCAGCTAGCCACCATTAGCAATACATGATAATAGCAGTGTATTTTTAAGTATTTTAAGATATGAAACATTAAAGGATATCCTCACAAATAGATGTACAACCCTGTGTGTGCCGCTGTAAATGAGATGCAATTTATATACAATATTTCCCATTGCGAACTTTTATATTTTTTCCGACTTCAAACAGCTTCAAACTTCAGAGAACAAATGGAATGCGCCATCTTTTTTTCCTGCCAGAAATAAGGTTTGAAGCCTTTATTTTGAAGTCCTGACCGGATGTACTTTGCTCTTGTTTATCTCCGCACAGAGGAGTCCTCGGTTTCTCTGCACTGATACAGCAGCGGACAGTTTATATTTTCTCTCTGTCGTCTCAGAGCAGCGCTATTTTCTCTCCGCAGCAGCTTTTTGTCGACATAATGTCAGATTTCGAGGAGTTTGAGAAACAACTGAGCGAGAACCGACAAGGTTAGTTTATTTATTTATATTTTTAAATTTCTTCCGTCGGCATTTTCTGTCTGTCCCGGTTTTTAAGGCACAAGCTAGCGCCGTTACGGCTGCGCGTGCCGTTAGCTCGCTGATTTTTATGAATGAATAAACCGGCGTGACGACAACTTTATGTTTCTGCGGCTCAGATGGTTCACTGCGTGTCCTGGCAGCGATGAGGCTCAGCTCGGCTTCATGTCACAGACCGCATCCATCATTTACCAGTTCACCTGTGGGGGGAAAGAGGCAGCAGCATCCTCTTACTTTAATATTATGTATTATTACATTTATCTATAACAATTTTTTACATTTCAGCAGCTGTCAGAAGTCCACATCCACTCATATGCATAAATGCAATATTATTTTATTTTTATTGATTATTTATAAAGGGTTTTTCAACCAGCATGGAAGGATTATACAACAAACTAACAGTTTTTATTAAACAACAATTGTTTGTTTGCTCATTTTTAAAATCCACATATGATGGCAATTATTCATTCATATAAATATTTAATTAGCAGGTTTCTGGATGTACTTTATCCAGAGTTGGTCAGAGTAGAAATAAATGTGCTCAAGTAACAGTAAAAAGTAGTTTTCCAAGAAATTACTCCAATAAGAGTAAATATTAAGTCAAAAGTCTTCCTAAGTACTGAGTAGATCATAACATCTGATTTAATGTTTAACCATGTTAAAATATTAGGTTAGCTGGAGATTCTCGTATTTTAAGGACTAAAAAAATAAAATTATTCTAAATTAAATTCAGGCAAAATAAAAAAAATTTCAACATCAAATTTATTACACTAATTCGTACAATAATACATTACCTATTGGATTGTAAGGTACTTATAATCTGTATATATATTATTTACTTTATCTTACTGTATCTACAGTAAAAAACAAAGCTTGTGTAAAAATGAGAGGTCTCACTCAAGCCTGTTTTTATTCAGCAAAGTTTCTCAAAGTGGGTCTAGTAGTCAGAAATTTGACTTAAAAGCAGGACGTCAAAATAATGTTACTCTAGTAAAAGTAAAACGTACAGTGTGGTAAAACTACTAAAAGTATGTTTGTCCTAAAAATACTACTCAGGTAAATGTTCTTAGTTACCTCTCACCTCTGGTTTAATCCTGACAAGCTCTATATTTTGCGACTATTCAGATAGAATAATTGTGTCGGCTAAAGTTGGAGTCAGCAGGTCTGGTTTTTAAAGATCGGTCAGAAAGCTGCTTGGGTCCCTGTTCCCTGTTTTGTTGTGTTTAATGGAGGATGGTTCTGTGTCCACAGAGAGGGAGAGGGAGCGGCACAGGAAGCGGAGTCGCAGTGGGTCTGCAGGCCGCGGCGACAAGCATTGCAGCTGGAGCAAAGACCGAGGGAGCCGCAGCCGGGACCGGAAGAGCCGGGACCGCCGCAGCTCCTCCAGGGAGCACAAGAAGCACAGGTCAGGCTCGTCCCTCACCGAGAGGAAAACACACCGATACTGGGACACCAGCTGTTACCAACACCGTTTTATGTGGTGATTCTCTCCATCTAGCCGCTCACCAAGGAGAACGAGAAAGAAAAAGACGTGTAAATACTGGGATGTTCCTCCTCCGGGCTTTGAGCACATCACACCGATGCAATACAAAGCTATGCAAGGTAACCGTACCCTGAGTTCTTTTAGCGTTCTGCTGACTGATTGTCTGTTTCATCTGCTGCATCATCTCCCGTCTGTCCAACGCCGTCTCTCCCCCAGCGGCAGGTCAGATCCCGACCATAGCTCTGCTGGCTACCGCTGCCACCACCGGAGTGGCTGTCGCGCCCGCGCAAGTTCCCATCGTCGGCAGTCAGATGACGAGACAAGCCAGGCGGCTGTACGTCGGGAACATCCCGTTTGGTGTGACGGAGGTGAAGGCTGCACCACGCTGCGCCGTTCCTTAGTCCTGCATCGTTTTTCATCTCATTTTGTGATTCTGCTGCACAGGAGTCGATGGCAGAGTTCTTCAACGCTCAGATGCGTCTGGCAGGCCTCTCTCAGGCACCCAGCAACCCGGTTCTGGCCGTCCAGATCAATCAGGACAAAAACTTTGCTTTCCTGGAGGTCAGCCTTAAAGATTCCAGTCAGTCTTTTGTAAAGCTTTGATTTTCCTTCAATAGTTTTTACTGATTTTCATTTTTCTTTAAGAAATATCACATAGAAAGTCTTCCCTCATTAATAATTCATATTACTTTCTGCAAGACTTTGTGATAAACATTTAGAGTGTATTTGGTGCAAACACGAAATGTGCAAACACAAAATGTGCAAACACGACAGGTGCAAACACGACAGGTGCAAACACGACAGGTGCAAACATGAAATGTGCAAACACAACAGGTGCAAACACGACAGGTGCAAACACGACAGGTGTTTTTTAGTTTTTTTAGTTTTGAAGAATTATTCTGCTTCATTTTTTTTAAGTTCAGGATTTATGAAATCCTGAAATTTAAAATCAGAATATTACATGAGACCAATAAAACAAATTAAAAAACATGGGTTCAATAAAAACTGTGTTTAATACCTTCTTAAAAATCTTGTTTAATCTAATAAACAAGACTCATTGGAACGTAGTGAATATAATTTATTAACATAATTTATTAAATAGCATAAACGTCCTGATGCCAGTTTCTGTCCTGTCTCTGTCTGTCTCCTGTAGTTCCGGTCGGTGGACGAGACGACGCAGGCCATGGCCTTTGACGGGATCATCTTCCAGGGTCAGTCGCTGAAGATCCGACGGCCTCATGACTATCGGCCGTTACCTGGAATCTCGGAGCAGCCGGCCTTCCATGTCCCAGGTGTCCGCCTCTCCGCTGCAGCCGCCCCGCTCCGCTGGGCGCTCTCTAACTCTCCTGTCCTCCCGATGCGTAGGCGTCGTCTCCACAGTCGTTCCTGACTCGCCTCATAAACTTTTCATCGGAGGCCTTCCTAATTACCTTAACGACGACCAGGTATCTACTGACGGCAGTCTGCACAGCTTCTCTTGTTTTCCTCTCTTTTCTCACGCTGAGCTTCTAGTTGCTCTCAATTGGACATTAATGTCCGCTGAGGCTTCCTGTAGAAACATGGCACCTTTAGTAATGATCATAATGTAGGAATCTGACTGTGGTAGCTCCAACATGATCTACATTCTTGATGTAAAAGAGTCCTAATAACAATCTAATGTTAAGCAAAATGACTTAGGAAAGGTAAGTACATTTTAGCTTTATTATTTATAAACATCATTCATTTCTTCTCAAAGAAAAAGTCCACCTTAATAAAATATAAGCCAACCTTTGTATCAGGTACTTTAAATTTGCCTTTCTGGATTTTTTCAGTTGTTTGGTGTTTTTTTGCGTTTCGGGCAGCATTGTGTCTGCTCCTTTGGATGGAACGGAAATCTGACAGTTTTATCTGCAGTCAGAGATATTTATCCGATATTACAAAGTGAAGCGTCTGCAGTCTGTGGGAGTTTCTCGTCCAGATGTCGGGTATGAAGCAGGTCTGACTTTCATGACCAGGTCCTGTAAAATGAGTTTTCATCTCCAATCTGCTGAGGATGCCTGGTTGAAACGCTGAAACTTCCCTGAACGACTCCAGAAACGCCTCCAGCTGCAGGAAAACTGAGTGGACTTTTCTTTTGAGTCAGATGTTGTTCAGATGTAGCCGCTACTCTGTGCTCATGCAGCCTGATGTCTGTTATTCTCTTTTTCCTCTTCATTTGCTGAAAAATTTCAGTCACTTGCTCTGCGTTGATACTCACAGCTCTTTCATTTTTGTCCCCCCACTTTGTCCCCAGCTAGGGGCCAGTAAGGTCGTTAAGTCTGCGCTCATAGTTTGTTCAGTAGTACTCATCCACTGCTGCCATGCCAACATGTAACTCAAGGCAAGTAAGAATCTCTGGTCCACACTCGGATCCACAGTGAGCCGCCAGGCTCTCTGTTTCCCATCATGCCTTTGGAGCGCTTAGGATCTGGTTATCTGGGGGGAAACACAGCAGCTCATTAAGGCGAGGTGGTGATTATTAGCAGTGGGGGGCACAGGGGTTTCTGTAAAGGTAAGCTTTGATTGGATGGTTTGTAGCATCTTTACAATAATCACCCTGGTTGTGCTGTAAATACAGAACATTTAATCATTTAAACCCAGTTAGCATAAAACGCTACGTTGGACACTGTTTTTAGCCTCATTAACTGTGAAAGTATTCACACAAACACAGTGTCTGGTGCTCAGAGAAGAGGAAGGGATTCAGTGTTTTTCTGAAAAGTGTGGCTTGCATTTGGATTCAGGGAGCTGAACTCTGATAATCCAAAATAAAATTCCAGGGTCACTAATTTAGGGCTGAAAACTAACATGTTATTTGCCTAAACCTGGAATCTGCAGCCTCTATAAACCAAAGAGTCCAAATGAACAAAACTCATTTAGAGCCAGAGATGTTAAATAACCTTTTTTGAAAAAATAACTTGAATATCTGCTATAGGAAATGTTACTTTATTTCTGTGTTTAGATTTTAAAACAAAGAAAAGCTTAAAACATTAACAAAAAGAGGATTGATACATTTTCTTCTTTGGGAAGTTTCAATAAAAGTTGATGTGTAGTTTATTGTGGTGTAGAAAAAAATCTGATCTATTTTTTTTGGTGATTTTAGTTTTTTTAAAAAGAAATAGATAAATTCTAGATGTCTAGATCAAAGAATATTCATGTGTTAGAGTGGCCTAGTCAAAGTCCTGACCTGAATCCAACTGAGAAACTGTATCAGGACTTTAAATTGACATTCACAGACGCTCTCCATGCACTCTGAGCACTGTGCATGCCGCACCTTTCAGTTCAAGAGGGTGGATGCTTTTGCATGTCAGTGATGAGGGATGAAGATGCAGCCACGCTGTGTTGCAGCGTTGCAGCCACGCTGTGTTGCAGCGTTGCAGCCACGCTGTGTTGCAGCGTTGCAGCCACGCTGTGTTGCAGCGTTGCAGCCACGCTGTGTTGCAGCGTTGCAGCCACGCTGTGTTGCAGCGTTGCAGCCACGCTGTGTTGCAGCGTTGCAGCCACGCTGTGTTGCAGCGTTGCAGCCACGCTGTGTTGCAGCGTTGCAGCCACGCTGTGTTGCAGCGTTGCAGCCACGCTGTGTTGCAGCGTTGCAGCCACGCTGTGTTGCAGCGTTGCAGCCACGCTGTGTTGCAGCGTTGCAGCCACGCTGTGTTGCAGCGTTGCGTTCAGAGGGGTTTCTGCTCTTAGAGCGACTCTGGCTGCTGTTTGCAGGTGAAGGAGCTGCTGACGTCGTTCGGGCCGCTCAAAGCCTTCAACCTGGTGAAGGACAGCGCCACATCGCTGTCCAAAGGTTACGCCTTCTGCGAATACGTCGACATCAGTGCCACCGACCAGGTAAATGCTCTGCTGCATCCAACTGCATCAGCAGGCGGTTGGATGTGTCGGTTGAAGTTGTGCTTGTTTTTGTTCAGGCGGTCGCCGGGCTCAACGGGATGCAGCTGGGCGACAAAAAGCTCATCGTCCAGAGGGCCAGCGTGGGCGCCAAAAACGCTAATCCTGTGAGTTTGAGATGCAATGTATGACTCTAAAATGAGCCAAATATGAATTAGGTCAGGGGTTTTCAAAAGTGGGAGAGCGACAACTTTAAATGATCAAATCTGTTCATTATGTCTCTGTTATGTGTAACATTAAGATTAATAATAATTACATCAGGACTTGGTTTTTGCAATGGGATGTTGATGACCGAAAACTAGGATGAACAGGCAAAACAATAAATTTGCTCTAAAGTACCAAAAATGTGTTGAATAGATAAAATATCAAATAAATACAAAGAGACAAGATTATGCCAACAACACAAACAATCTTAAGCAATCAGTTTTATCCTCCGGCCCCTTTAAAACTTATTTTAATTTAAATTTTTATTTACATTTAAAACTTCATGCAAATGAGATTTGAAATGAATTACAAATTAATTTGTTCAATAATTGATTAATTACATGTTATGCAACAAATAAAAAGTTATTCCTCAAAATTTAATTCAGGACTCTGTTAGCATAAACTTGCAGAGTCAGTTTATGCTAACAGATACTTAGTGAAGTGACTAATGTTCCTAGTCACTTCACTAAGTATCTGTTAGCATAAACTGAAAATAATCTCAGGCATCACAGTCACTTCACTGAGAATATTACAAGCATTAACATTTCAAAATATGTTAAAAGTACCATGAAATAAATAAATGGGTCAAAGCAGTTTAGCCTAATTGTTAAGAACTCTTAAGACATTAGTCAAAAATAATCTCCAGTCCTATTTCAAGATCCTTAATAGTTTCATAGATAAACTTATCAAAATAATTAAAATTCATGATGGAGTTCTGTTCTGCAAACACAGAAATCATAAAAGAAACAAGGATGAATAATTACATAAACTTGGTTAAACGTTCATGTTTTTTCCTTGTGTCAGGCCCCACTTGAAGAGCTCTGGCGCCCCTCATTGGGTCGCGCCTCTCACTTTGAAAAGCTCTGTGTTAACTCATTGTCCGTCTGCAGACCTCCATCATCGAGACGCCGGTGACGCTGCAGGTGCCGGGGCTG
>NW_028263378.1:805000-947500 GCF_051168715.1 Poecilia mexicana
AATAACCAGGTGCTTTCCACAACTAGAGCCAGAAGAGTTTATATCTTCTGTATAGAACATTGTTCTGGTTTATTGTATAATATTCGCTCAACAAAATGAAGAAAAAACTGATCCAAGTGTCACTGATCATCGAGTGATGGATTTTATTAGTTCATCACTCGATAAACTAATAAAATTCTCCACTTTCCTCCATGTAGCTTCAACATTAAACTTCTCCATGTAACGTGTTTTATTCATGACAGAAATTATTCCTAGTTCGTGGGTTTTCTCCGGTTTCCTCCCACAGTCCAAAAACATGTCAGGTTAATTGGCCTCTCAAATTGCCCCTAGGTGTGACTGTGTGTGTGCATAGTTGTGTGTCTCTGTGTTGCCCTGCGACAGACTGGCGACCTGTCCAGGTGACCCCTGCCTCTCACCTGGAGAGGCAGGGGTCACCAAGGCAAGCTGGACCGGGCCGGCCCTGTCGGACCCGTTGGTTCTGTGTTCCTAGTTGTTATGATGATGTTTTTGTGTGTTTTTCTCCTGTAGTCAGGGTCTGTGTTGGCTCCTAGTAGTCTCCTGTTTGCTGTCCAGTTTTCCGTGAATGCTCCCGTTAGCCGCTGATCAGGGAATCACTGATCACCTGTTTGCTCTGTGATGTAAGCTGAGCTCTCCGTGGTCTCAGTCCGGTCTGAGTTCTCGTCTGTGTAAGTCTGGATTCAGCTGTAAGTCTTGCCTGCGAGTTGTGACCTGCTTTAGCTGAAGATTAAACACACGACGCCTCCTGGTTCTTGTCCAAACAAGAGAAAGTCGTTCCTGACACTTTGTGAAGAGTTTGGTCATAAAGAACGAGACTTTTTCTCTGTTTGTCATTTTGACTGAAAGTCCAGCCATAATCTATTTTATCCACCAATTTTAAAGTGATTAAAAGAACTTATTCAGCGACATTTCATCTTCATTTGGCTTAACATGGTTCTGGGAATTCTGGCTCAGTTTTCTTTAATTTTAGTTTTAGAGAAAACTAAAATTCTCTAGTTTTAGAGAATTCCTCTAAAACTAGCCGGTATTCCTGTAACATTCCCAACCTGCTGTGGGAAACCCGGGGATTTCTGCCGATGTTTTCTGGAGGGGAATCCGGCAGGAGCAACGGCTGCGGCGCGGCGCCAAACCGACGACCTCTGGCTCAGATCCATGATGTGTCTGCAGGCGCCGGCCTGTTCAGACCGACTCTGACCCGTTCCAGATTTTATAAGTTTTGTTTGAAATGACATGAAAAACATGCAGAGCTGTAGGAAGTATTGACACCCTGACAGATTTTTGGTTTTGCTTTTTTTTAGTCTTAAAATGTTTCAGATTGAGAAACTAACCAGGTTTACTTTACAGCAGACTTCAGCAACAAGGCAGTTTGAAGAGCTCTGCATGATGAAAACAAAACTGCAAAATGAAGAGCTTCAGTCCAGACCAGAATGAATCAACAGTAACTAACCAGTCACACCTTTACTGGGTGAAAAAGCCAGTTTCTGTGTCTCCCTGTGAAAACGATGGTTCTGAATAAATCCACCTAAACTGTGTTTTGTTACCGAGCCTCTGCTGGCTCACAGTGACTCTGCCACAATAATTAACTGTCATATCAATGCATATAACAGATAAAAGGTCACAAAAATCATTGAAAATGATGTCAGGTTAGAGTCAGTGTTAGTTCATTACAATTGTTTCTAAAGAACTACTAGAGGTTTGTTACATCATCTGAAACTTAACATACAGTTAACTTGTTAGAAACACAGTGACGTATTAGTTTGCAGAATCCATCCAATTTATGTGACTAAAATAAAATTAACCACTTTAACCTTTTTCTTTCAGGTTGATTTCAGAGGGTGAAGCTTTTGAAAAACAAGAAGAAAACCAGAGGGGTCTTGATTTGTTCAAAGAGACGTTCAGCATTCACCAAACTCCCAAACTGGAGAGCCGGATAAAGAAGATCGAAGAACTCCTGGCCGAGAATGACTTGGAGGATGAAGACGACGAGTTTGTCAATGTGAACAACAGCGGCTTAATGCTGTTTAAAGAGCTGCATGACAGGCTGTACGACTATCAGAGAGTCGGAGTTTCCTTCCTGTACGGCCTCTACAGGGACGGCCGAAGAGGAGGAGTTCTGGCGGACGACATGGGACTCGGGAAGACCATCCAGATCATCTCCTTCCTCTCTGGCATGTACGACAACGACCTGATAAAGCACACTCTGCTGGTCATGCCAACCTCTCTCATCACAAACTGGGTCAAGGAGTTCAGCAAATGGACTCCAGGAATGAGGGTGAAGGATTTCCACGGTGCCAGTAAAGCAGAGAGGACCAGGAGTTTGGAGAAAGTTCAGAGGCGAGGAGGAGTGATCATCACCACCTACACCATGCTGATGAACAACTGGCAGCAGCTGGCCTCATTTCAGGGAAAGGAGTTCTGCTGGGACTACATGATCCTGGATGAAGCACACAAGATTAAAAACTCTTCCACCAAAACAGCCAAAAGTGCCTACGCCATTCCCTCCAAGAACAGGATTCTCCTGACGGGAACGCCGGTCCAGAACAACCTCAGGGAAATGTGGACCCTCTTTAACTTTGCCTGTCAGGGAACTCTCCTGGGAACAGCCAAGACTTTCAAAACAGAGTATGAGAACCCCATCACCCGCGCCAGGGAGAAGGATGCTACTCCTGGGGAAAAAGCTCTTGGCTCCAGGATGTCCGAGAACCTCATGACTCTGATCAAGCCCTACTTCCTTCGTAGAACAAAATCAGAAGTGCAGAAGAAGAAGACTGGTGGAAAAGAGGCAAACTCAGAACCTGATAACCACCAAAACCCTCAGCCAACCTCTGGGGCAGTCATGCCCAAGCTCACCCGAAAGAATGACCTGATCGTCTGGACTTACCTGAGTGCCGTTCAGGAGGACATTTACAGACAGTTCATCAGTTTGGACCACATCAAGGAGCTGCTGATGACCACCAAATCACCTCTGGCTGAATTAAACATCCTGAAGAAGTTGTGTGACCATCCCAGACTGTTGTCTGCCAATGCTATTGCACAGTTTGGCCTTGATCAAAATCCTGAGGGGGAAAATGATGAGACTGATGTTAAGAGTATCGCAAACGTTTCAGATGAAACTTTGATATCAGAATCTGGAAAGCTTGTCTTTCTGTTGGCTCTTCTGGAGCGTCTGAGAGAGGAAGGCCACCGAACGCTGGTCTTTGCTCACTACAGGACAGTTCTCGACATCCTCCAACGGATCCTTGGCAACAGAGGGTTCAAACTGCTGAGACTGGATGGAACCATCACGCAGATCACAGAACGAGAAAAACTGATCTCTCGGTTTCAAACAGACAAACGTTACTCCGTGTTTCTCCTCACCACTCAGGTTGGAGGAGTGGGCATCACCCTGACAGCAGCAAACAGAGTAGTCATCTACGATCCGAGCTGGAACCCTGCTACAGACGCTCAGGCTGTCGACAGAGCGTACCGCATTGGCCAGACAGAAAACGTAGTGATCTACAGACTGATAACCTGTGGAACGGTGGAGGAGAAGATCTACAGGCGGCAGGTTTTCAAAGACTCCCTGATCCGGCAGAACACCGGAGACACAAAGAACCCGTTCAGGTACTTCAGCAGACAAGAACTGAAGGAGCTCTTCACCCTGGAGGACCCAAGGTCTTCCAGCACCCAACTTCAGCTGCAGGGTCTGCACTCCAGACAACGACGGACTGACCCAGCTCTAGACGAGCACATCGCTCAACTGCATGCTATGCACATGTTTGGGATTTCAGACCACGACCTCATGTTTTCTCTTGATGTGAACCATGATGAGGACCCTGAAGACCAGGAGGCATGCCACTACATCGAAGGGCGGGTCCAGAAGGCTCAGGAGCTGATGAAGGCAGAGTCTGGGCTGCAGGTGGGTCAAAGATTAAAGATCAAATTATATTTGTGCAAACTAATTTGTGTACATTATGTGACACAAGTTAGTTTTGTATACTAAGTGCTGTATCCAATGGAGTCACAGTGCAGAAGCAGGACTTTTGCAAGTTATCACTAACCTTTTGCGGTCCCAAAAGTTTCCCAAACGCAGCATTCCTGAACAGTACTGATATGCTGATAATGTTTAGATACATCTACCCCTAAAACCAACAATTATACTCAGATCTTAATCAGTGGTTTCCTGGACGACCACAAAATATCCACCAACCAACATTGTTTTGGTTGGTTGCTGCTCTACTGATTGCCTCCCTGCCTCTCTAGGCTCTCTTTTCTCCACTCATCTATAAAAAAAATCTTGGTGTAAAATTTCAGTGTTTTTAGTTTGGGACAGGTGACATTATTGGACGGAGAAAGGAGTACTTTAAAGATCTCCTAAAGCCTACTATCATGTGTTGCCTGGTGGAAGTAGGGAATGGGGACTCGGAGTTGGGCTTGGGATCACTCTCTTCAGCCTTCCTGGTAAGGCCTGTATCAGGGTGATGGAGAGGAGAGAACAGCTGACAGTTGAACTTTGGGTTCAAGAGGACCAGTGTGTCCTGGTCAAGAAACAGCGGATCAGCTCTACGCTCTTCACAGGGTTCTTAAGACTTTGTGGGAGTTTGCCCAACCAGTCCATGTGTGTTTTTTAGACCTAGGGAAAACTTTTGACCATGTCACTCATGGGCCCCTGAGGGGGTGCTCCAGAAATATGGAGTGTGGGGAACGTTATTAGGGGCTATCTGTTTTCTATGCAAGCAGTGGAGGAGTTTGGTTACCATTGCCAGCACTAAGTCAGACCTGTTGCTGGGTTTTTGTCTTTGGTTTGTGTGGATAGTGAGGTTCTACTGGCTCCCTCTGGTCAGGACCTACAGGATGCATGGGAGGGGTACACAGTCACTTGGGAGATCAGCTCCTCCAAGTCTGGAACCATGGTTTTAGACCAGAAAATTCTCTCCAAGTAGAAGAGAAGGTCCTCCCTCAAGAGGAGGAGTTCAAATATCTTGGGGTCTTGTTCAAGTGAGGAAAGGATTGGGCAGGAGACCAACAGATGGATCACTGCTGCTCCTGCGGTAATACGGCCACTGCCTAGTCCGTTGTGGAGAGTTGAGGCTAAATGTGATGCTCTTGATTTACCATAAGTATGGTCAGGAAATTTGGGCCTTGGCCAAAAGAATGATATTGTGAATATAAGGAGCTTAAATGAGTTTCCTCCACACAGTGGCTTGGCTCTCCTTACAGATAGGTTGAGGAGACCAGCCATCCAGGAGGGGCTCAGAGTAGAGTCACTGTTTCTCCACATCAAGAGGAGCCAGTTGAAGGGGCTCTAGCATCTTTTCTGGAGACTTGTCATGTCTCTCAGCTGACCTGGGAATGCCTCAGGCTTCTGCCTGAAGAGCTGGAGGAGGGAAGTGTTGGTCTGTCTGGTGAGACTACAGATCCTGTGACCCAGTTCTGGGATGAGTACAAGCAGTTTTAACCAGAACGTCCTAAATGTCGCTTCTTTACCTTTGAAGGTCTTGAATCCAGTCTATAACTGTTAATATATGGTTTTGGGTTTTTTGTGCAGATGCAGTTGGATGTGGGAACAGAACCAACCTGGCAGAGAAAACCACTGGAGAGTAGAGAAGATCCAAATGAGAAGAACTCAAAACATCTAAAACCTTCCAACCCACAGCCTGTTAACAACAACTTCTCCATCTTAATAGGGCCAGCTGCAGTTGAGATTGATTTGTCTGGTCTAGGCAGAAATGAGCCACCACATCATAAGGCAGATGAACCTCCTGAGCTGTCTTTAAACACCTTGTCTCAGAAAACCTCTGGTGATGTTGGAGAACCAATGGAGAAATCTTCAGGAAGTGATGCCAACCTCCAGACTACAGCAAATAATGACAACGACAAACTGAACAGAACCTCCCACTGTGAGATGGACCTAAACTCCAGCGTTGAAGCAGACACCTTCAGGGTGATCTCTGCGCCCAAAGCCTCTAAAGAAAACCTGGAGTTTTCTGCCTTTGTTGCAGAGAACGCTCAAACTGAGGAGGAGCAGAAACTCCTGTCTCCTCCTCAGTTCAATGGAAGGTCTCTGTCAGAGAGTCTACACAACAAAACTGACCACAGCAGAGACAAGTCCACCAATGACTTGAACTGGACAACCAAGAAGCAAACAGCCAAAGATAATTATGACAGTGGTAGGGATGACTATGAAGAGCAGCAGATAATCACTCTCCAGGTCAGCCCCTTTCAGCTGCCCAGAGCCTCCAGAAGGACGGCTAGACAAAACACACCAGATGACTTCTGTCATTCCCTGCTCCAGTCCACCACAGAGAATATCAATGATCAGGAAATAGAGGAGGAGAGCAACAAACATGACAAAGGCATTGATGTTTCAAGAAAAAATGTCCTGTTGACTCCTGAGGAACCTCAGCCAGAGACGTTTGTAGAGACATCTCTGCATTCCTCTTGTGAATACCCACAAGAGGAGGAATATCCTGTTGTAAGCAAGTTTTCCCTGGACAAGACATTCACCCTGAAAGAAGAAGAAGAGAACAGTGATAATGACAATGAGACGGAGACATCAGAGTCAAACTCTGAGGGAAAACAGGAGGGTGGGACTGGATCAACTCAGCTTCGGCTGGACGGATCCAGCAGTGAGGAAGAGGAGGAGTTAGAGCAAGATGATGCAGAGGAGATGAAAGTGGACAAGACTGAGGATGAGGAGTCTGAGGAAGAGATGCAAGAACATGAGCCTGTGGAAAACCAGGAGGAGCTTAAGAAGGAGGAGAGGGAAGGGGAGTTACAGGACATTCAAAATGAGGAGGTGCAAGATAATGACCCTCAAGAGGAGAAGTGTCAAGAGGAGCCTGTGGGGAGGGTGATGGAGGAGGCTGAAAAGGAGAAGCAAGGGGGGGCGCTAGAGGAGGAGATCCAAGAGAACAACTCAGGAGAGGATGACCCTCAAGACGAGAAGAATCAGGAGGAAGATTCTGAATTGGAGGAGGTGACTGGGGATTTCTTGAAGTTGACCTTCATCGTCGACTCTCCAAACTTCCAGGTCAGTTAGAACTTTTCTTGGTTCTTCACTCAGTTCCAGTTCTCATTGTTCCCAATGATAATGCTAAATGTTGAGCTCAAGCAGCAGACCAGGAACCAGGCCTGTCTGGGTGACTAGTTGATGTGTGTTCTCCTGCAGATGAAACCAGCTGACAGCACGGCCCAGAGGACAGAACCAACCGGGACAAGCGAGCCGCTGGAGACCCATAGCAGACAGAGGGAACCAAGGCAGAACAACAACCTCAGCACTGCAGAGATGGACCGGCCTGGTTCTGGAGCAGAGGAACTCTGGCTGAATCTGACTCTAAACACTTCACCTCAACACCCTGCTGCTGTTGGAGATCTGATGGACCAAACAGAGTGTGGTGCTGGTCACCTGCCCATCATGGCAGATAACAAGAACAGAACTTCTCACTTTGAAATGGGCTGTGACCCTGACTTTAGCTTTGAAGACAAACCCAACAGAAAAAGTGCTAAGTTTGAAATATTTCATAGAAACTTTGTCCTGCAGTTGGAGGACAGTGACAATGTTCAGAAAGATGAGGAGTCTGAAGAAGACCCTCTGACTCAGGGTCTGGACAAACTGACCATCAGCAGCAGCAACGCCTCCATCGATGGACATCAAGAGAAGACGCCCCACATAAAGAATCCCACTGCGTCAAACTCCTCTGGATCCTCTTCTCACCATCTGAGGAACAGAGATGGGGGCAGTTTGTCTGAGGGTTCCTATAAATCCATCCTTTGGTCTATCACCAAGAACGACGACGCTCTGGACTTCCATGAAGACAGCGAGGATGTTGATGCTCCAGAGAAAATGATCATCCCTTTGATGTGGAAAGAACCTCAGTCAGAAAAAACTGACAACACAGGAGAAGAGGAAGATGAGGCTGTGAACATGTCTATCCTGAAGGAGGAAGAGGAGGAGGACCATATTGATGCCGATGACGAAATGGAGACAGATGGTGATGAAGATGCTGACATGTCCTCTGATGGAAGCGAGAAAGAAGATGCAACTCATTCAAGTCCCAATGAACTTCAGCTGGATGGAGGAGGAGATTTTCAGGAAGATGCAAAGCAAGAGAAGGATTCTGAAGAAGAGGAGGAGGCAGATAAAGAGGAGATACAAGAGGAGGAACTGGTGCAGGGAGACACCCTTAAAGAGGAAACCAAAGACTTGTTTGAGAATGCACAGATACAAGACAATGAGAGTCAGGAGTGGAGGTCTGAGGATGAATATGGAGAGAAGAGGTGTGACAAGGAGGCCAAAGAAGAGAGGGAATCTGAGGAGATGCAAGAGAAGGAGGACAATTCAGAACACGATGATCCCCAAGAAGAGCCTGATGGAAGGAGAGCACAAGAGGATGAGAAAATTCAGGCAGAGGAGACCAAGGACTGGAAATATAGGGAGGAAGACGAGTCTGAGGAGGAGGAGACTCAGGAGGAGCAGTTTGATGAGGCCAAGAAGATGCAAGAAGAGGAGATGCAAAGGGGGAAGTTTGGGAAGGAGACGCCAGACAAAAAGGCTGAGGAGTGGGAGTTTGAGGAGGAGTCTGAGAAAACGGAGACGGAAGAGGAGAGCCACGATGAGTTAGGAGAGAATAGCTCCAAAGAAGAGGAAAATAAAACTCAGGTTTCTGAGAAAGAGGACACCCGAGAAGTCCAGGGCCAAGGGTGGGAGTCTGGGGAGGACTCTGAAGAAGAGGAGCCTGAGGAGCCAAAAGAGATTCAAGAGGAAAGGAAGGAATTAAAGAAGGATGACGCCAAAGAAGATGAGACTGATGAGGAGATGCCCAAGACGAGGAAATCACAGGAGAGCAAGACTCTGGCCTGGGAGGCTGAGAAAGAGAAACACCAGGAGGAGACGCAGCTGGAGGTTAAGACTCAAGAGGATAAATGTGAGGAGACGGTGGTGCAACGGGAGGAGGCGTCTGAAAAAGAAGAGACACAAGAGCAGGAGTTGCAACCGGAAAAGTCTGAGGAGGTCAAGGAAACACAAAGAGAGGAAACTCAAGAGGAGTCTAGAAAGGAGAAGAGGCAAGAAGATGTAAAGGAGGAGACGCATCAGGAGGAGTCTGAAGAAAAGGAGCCTGAGGAGAAGGAGATTAAAAATGGAGAGACTCAAGGAGAGGAGTCTAAGAAAGAGTTGACACAGGAGGAGCTTCACAAGGAGCTGTCTGATGACAGTAACACCCCTGAGGAGCAACCTGAGGAAGAGGAGGCGTTTGAGAAAGCAGATGTGCAAAAGAAGGAGGTGAACATGGACGAGTCTGAGGAGGCTCAAGAGGATGTGATCAAGGACAATATGGAGGAGGAAGAGACACAAAAAGAAGAGATGCAGGAGGTGGCATCCGAGGAGCAAGAGCCTGAGGAGGGAGAGCAGCAAGAGGAGGAACCTGACCAGGAGAAGATGGAGCATCTAGAGGAGGACATGAACCATCTGCAGAACATCCTCCTTCAGTCTGACTCCAGCTTCCAAGCAGAAACACCCAGGATAAAACCTGAGTTTGACTTGTCCAGCAGAAACTTTGTCCTACGGTTGGAGGACAGCACTGAAGACCTGCAGGACTCAGAAACGGAGGAAGAGGAGCAGACGCTGCTGCATGAGCTCCAGAGGAATGGCAGCTTCAATGTTGAGCAGTCTCTGTCAGAGAGTCTGCACAGACGGACCTTCAGCAGCTGCAGAGTCTCCGATTTAGATGAATCCATCACAACCCCTATGAAGAGGAGAGCTGCTGAAGAGGAAGAGGACGAGGAAGAGCTGTTTCTGCGTCTTTTCAACAAGTCGCTCAGGATTCTCAGAGCTTCCACACCAATATCAGGAGCCTCCGTTTGCTCTCCTCAGATCACAAAGAAGAGGTCCTCCTGTCATCCCCTCCTTCACTCCATCACTGATGATGAGGAGGAAGAGGAAGAAGAAGGAGACGCCGGTTCTGGTGCTGATGGTGGTGGAGACGTTTCAGGACGGAGTTCTGAGGCAAAGGAAGAGCAAAATGCTTTCTTCACCTGTAATGAGTCGGAGCAGGAGCAGAAAACCAGAAGGAGTCTCAAAACAGACGAGGAGGAGGAGGAGGAGGAGGAGGAGGAGGAGGAGGAGGAGGAGGAGGAGGAGGAGGAGGCGGCGAGTAATGCTGTTTATTTGTCTTTAGAAGAGTTGGAATCAGAGGAAGATGATCTGATGTGTTGAACTCGGTGAGGAAACCCAGCGAACAGTCGGCTCATGGACCCTTCTGACCTCTGGACAGCAAACGGATTCAGTCTCAGAGATGTGAGGAAAGGTCTGGGACAGCCGGACCAAGGCCGGTCCAGGACCAGCCGGTCCAGGACCAGCCTGTCCAGGACCAACCTGTCCAGGACCAAGGCCGGTCCAGGACCAGCCTGTCCAGGACCAACCTGTCCAGGACCAGCCGGTCCAGGACCAACCTGTCCAGGACCAAGGCCGGTCCAGGACCAGCCTGTCCAGGACCAACCTGTCCAGGACCAGCCGGTCCAGCAGCTCAGCAGGTCTCCAGGTTTAGCCAAGCAGATTTGGGCCCAAATAAAGGCTCAGGACTTCAGCCTTTATTTCCGTTTGTTCAGCTGGTATCTGAAGGTTTCTGACGCTGACTGGTGGGTTAAACCCACATCATCATCATCATCATCATGTTCCTGCACTCACACCAGTTTTGAAATGTAAACATTGTTTTGACACTAATGATACTGTATTTTTCTGTTTTTAAAAGTAACTTCCAGGTTTCTTATTTCACTTTAAATTTGAACAGAATTATGTTGAAATTAGATGATCTGTGAAAAATGAGACCACGATTCTTGTCCATACACTTTGTTACAACTTTAACCGTTTTATTCAGCAGGACTGAGTAATGATGTCATCGATTATTGGAGCTCAGATTAGTTCTGTGTTCAGTTTAAACTGCAACATTAAAGTTTCCAAGTCTGGAGGTGTGAAAGTGTCCAGAAAGGAAACCAAAGTCTCAGGTTTCCCGACCCTGACCTGTAAATCCAAAATGGCCGCCTCGTTACGTCTGATCACCTGTTTCTGTTTAAGCCACACTATTCTGTAAAAACATCTTAAACACAGTTTGAAAATACAAAAAAGTGTCATGATGTCTGTTTGGTTTAGTTTATCTGTGGGTTTGGGTTCACAGCTGTCCTGGTCTCAGGTTTTGTTTCTTGTTTGCGTTCATCCCTTTAGCTAGCTTAGTTCCTCAGATAGAGATTTTTTCCCTCTTAATTTGGCTCATGTTTTCTCCTGTCCCACTAACTATTTAAGTTCTGGTCTCTGTCTGGAGCGTCTTACGCCTGTAGTTTGGTGGATAAATCTTTGAGTTGAATAAATCTTCAATGCGTCATTGTTTGCATTTTGTCTCTCTCGTCTCCACCTTCACCAATCCTGACAAAAAGACCTTATTAGCTTGCTTTGCTAATAGCATTTAGCTGATTGCACTGAGCTGATCTATACTAGCGCAGAGCTAATATCACTCAGCTAATCTGTATTGAATAATAACACTGAGCCTGATAGTCGTCCGGTTCTCCATGTTGGAACATATTTTCATTTGGATTGATGTGAGTTTGAGGAAAACTTAAACCAGTGGTAAATGGTTCCTGTTCTCAGATCAGTTGCTGTTTTCACTGTGAGCCTAATGAAGGCCAGACTCTCCTGAGCCTCTACAGGCAGCAGAATATCATCAGAACCAGTCTGAGGAGCTGCTGCTGGAAATTAAATCATTTGGAGAAATTTCATTTCTCTATGAACACTGAATTTAAGTTCTCGCTGAATAAACTGCTGAGCTGACTATAAATTCAATCTAAAGTTGAACCTATAAAGTAATTTGTATATTATTTTTTTATTCATAAGATGAATTGAATATATAAGCTTCATAAAGTTTTTTAATTTCATATTTAGAATAATTAAACCACAGAAAAGAGAAATGAATAACTGTCTTCTCACATCTGGATGTCTGGAGAAGATGGTCCATCAGTGACTCAGACTTTATCTACGACCCAGAAAAGACCAAACATGGCGCATGTTTAATCCAGAAAACTGCGCCTTCATGGACGCTTCGGAAAATCTGACAATAAGAGGAACGGGAAGCTAGTCGTTTCCTGAATAAGTAAAATTAAAATCCATGAGGCTTTCTCCGTTCATGTCGCTGCTGTAAACACAGGGCGATGGAAACACTGAGAAACTTTCATTCTATCAAATAAAATCAAGGAAGCAACTCAGTTTATTTACAATTGTCCCAAAACATGATGCGCATGTCCCTGCAGTTCGAGGAATGTCCTCCAGGTGGCGCCAAACGGCCCAATTGGGAATGCAGTGAAAAAGTCCCGGAGTTGTTTGAATCAGTATCAGGTGATTTGGACCGGTACCGGCTGTTAGGCAAACAGAACCAGCAGTTCCTGGTTTTATGATCAGAGTCCTGAATGATTTAAACAGGCGACACTTTAAATGTTTTATTTATTTTAACAGAATATCAATATTGCGGTGAATATTTGATGCATTTCTGATGGTTGCAGTGAGAAGCTGGTTCCGATCCCGGAGTTCAGTTTGCATTTCTTCCACTTATTTAGTTATTTATTTGGATCAGAACCAGGTTTGGATCCACATGGAGAAATCAAACCGAATGACTTCCTGTAGCAAAACGGATCCGATCCGGTTAGTTTCTGTTCAACCAAATTTTATTTCTATAGCATATTTCACCAGCGAGGCATTTCAAAGTGCTTCACATCATTAAAAACAAAAACACAGAGAAGGTCCAACCCGTCTGGTTCTAATGAAACAGGAAACGTTCTGCTGCTTAAATCCAGATCAGCATCTTTACAGATTTAAAAATATCCTGGAGCAGCAAAGGACTCTGGGAACTGATCGCTTTACATTTAGAGAAATCAGCAGAATCCAAAAACTGAAGCTTTATTTACGGAAACTGAAGAACCAGGAAAACATTAAACACTTTTGTTTAGTCACAACTTTATTTAATGCTTTTACATTTAAACCGTAAAACTGTTTTCTGTTCGGTAGAAACAATTCCAGCTTGCAGAGATTTCTCATGATGACAGAAGAAAACGTCCAGGATCGTTTCTAGAACCAGAACCGGAGAGAAACCTGGAGCATGAGAGGCCGATCAGAGTCCATCTACCGGAACCAGCGCTGGGCGGTTCTGCTGCTACCGCCTGTGGCTGAGCTGCCGGTACAGCTGGATGGTGATGAGCTGGACCTCGGGGTCGCCAGGTCGGAGGTCGATGGCTCTGAGGAAGAAGTCCAGCGCGTCGTCGGGTCGGTTCTGGCTGATCCTCTCCTTCCCGCTGCGGACCAGAGACTCGTAGCTGTCCGGGTTGGCGCCAGACGCGGCGCAGCGGTCCATCTGCTCGCCGGAGGCCAGTTCCGCCTCGACGCTCGACTCCTCCAGGCTCAGGCGCTCGGGCGATGCTCCGTTACCATGGCAACTCCGCTCCTCCTCCGGCCGAGGCTCATCTTGAGCAGAATCCGCCATGCTGTCGCCGCACGCTGAAGAGAACTGATCCGACGCCTCTTCATCATCTTCATCATCATCCTCCTCCTCCTCCTCCTCTGTATGCAGAGTCTCTCCAGCCGTCTCTTCCTGCTCAGAGTTCATCCCCAGCACCTTCTCTGCTTCCTCTTCATCGCTCTCGTTCTCGTCTGAGTCCTGGATGACAAGCTGGAGCCGGGAGCGATTGGAGACCACAGACGTGTTTCCTGTGACGCTCCGTCTGGACCTGGGTGGAGACATTTTGGGTGTGGACGATCCGAGCACCTGGAAGGAGCCGATGAGCTGCTGCTCCTCTTCATCACTGTCATAAATCACTGCTGCCCTCTTCCTCTTGGTGCCCACAATGGACTCGTTGGCGGTCCCGTTGGCGGTCCCGTTGGCGGACTCATTGGCAGACTCGTTGGCAGACTCGTTGGCGGTCCCGTTGGCGGACTCGTTGGTGGACTCGTTGGTGGACTCGTTGGCGGTCCCGTTGGCGGACTGGTCCAGATCCGAGACGCCTGTCCGCCTGCAGAGACTCTCCGTCAGGGACTTTTGGACGCTGAAGCTGCCGTTGAGCTGAAGCTCAGTCAGAAGTTTCTGCTCCTCTTCCTCGGTGTCGGCAGCGTCCAGACCCTCGTCTTCATCGCTGTCCTCCAGCTCCAGGTTGAAGTTTCCGTGAGAAGACTCGAGCCCGGCACTCAGTCTGGAGGTGTCATACTGCTGAAGGTCCGAGTCGCTGTGGTTCTGCTGGTCGGTCTCAGAGGTTCTGGTCGGCCCGTCGGGCTTCTCGTCTGCCGTCATCTCAATCAGACTGGCGTCCGGTCCAGAAGAGCTGCCTATTGGTTCTGCAGAAACATCTCCAGACAGATCAATGACTTCACTGCTGGACTGCTGATGGCGTTGCTTTCCTCCAGAACCGGACCGGTCCATATCCACCACCTCCAGAGACACTTTGGGGTCAGGAAGTGGAGGAGGAAGTCCTGGCATTGGGTTCCTTGGTTTCTTCTCGTTGGACCGACGCCTGGTGTTGTCCGGCGTCTGTCTCAGCCAGGCTGGTTCTGTGCTGGACGCCATGCTCGCCGCCAGCTGCATCTGCAGGAACAGAACCACCATCAACAAGAGGAGAACAGGAGGATCAGCCCAGGGTCAGAGGTCACAACATGAAGACATGACCAGAAACCCCAGAGCTCCATCTCTACAGGCCTCAGCTTAAAGGTTAAAGAAACTTCTCTCTAGAAACAAGATGGCTGCCGGACTGAGTTTAGATGCTGGACCATAATGGACCTCTCATTAGCCATCAGGAACGACAGTGGACGGTTGATGCAGAGGGTTTTGTTTTGGCGCTACAGAACCTTTCAAGCCTCCAGGCCTCAGCACCAAGAGCAACAAAGATCTGGTGGAACTGACTTCAGAAGGATGCAGCTGCTTCCCGGTCAAAGACCCACAGATATAGGGTGACCCTAAAGCCCTGGATTCTGCCCCCTGTGACCCAGTGTCCCTACAGCCAAGGGAGACCCCCGATTAGCCCCAAGATGGCTGCCAGAGCCCAGATGGACCGGGGCACATTGCCCTCTACTTGAGGTGACCCCTAGGGGTCAAAAGGCATGGATCCCCATCTGAGGCCTGGTCAGCCCCCGATGGGGATCTGTCTGGTTCCCAAACTGCCCACAGATCCCCAGGCTCAGTGGTGCCTGTGACAGCCCACCACTCCGGGCTCAGCTTCAGCATCTGCACTAACAGCGCCTCAACTAAAGGTTAGGCTGCCCCATACCGCCATCAGATATACCCAGGCCGACCCCCACAGCTACAGTCAGCGGGACCAAACCAACCCTCTGAGCCCCATCTCTCCATCCCATGGTGTTTGCCACTGGGCTATAAGGTGGGATGGGGGATACTGCAGAAGCTATGCCTGCATGGCTCATCGTCCCACACCAGAGAACCTACTGAACTGTGGTGTTGCATATATTAGGGAGGAGGGGGACCTGGAGTGCCAGTACAAGACCCCCTTGGGGAAAGCTCCCAAACAGGGCCCCATTATAGAGTGACAGCCAAGACCAGGTATCTCTTGGAGATCCCTAAAGACTCAGAGTGGCTCATAGATTCTTCTGTCCAAACTGGGTCAACCCTGTAGGGAGGAGGGCAACAGAACAATGATCCCAAATACAGCAGCTAATCTACAACAGAATGGCTTGGAGAAGAATGAATGTGCCGCAGTTGCTTGGTCAATGTCCTGACATTATGGTGACGGAAAGCTTTGGTGGAACCACAGCAGAAGTAACCAGGTTTGTTTAAGCTTGGTCAGAAAACGTCTGGAGGCCTAATAGATCTGACTAGAGCAGCTTTAGCTCATATTACTGTAAATCTGGGCTGTCAGACTCCTAAGCTGTGATTCCATGTAGACATGATTTAATCTTTGACCCACCTGCAGCTCAGACTCTGCCTTCATCAGCTCCTGAGCCTTCTGGACCCGCCCTTCGATGTAGTGGCATGCCTCCTGGTCTTCAGGGTCCTCATCATGGTTCACATCAAGAGAAAACATGAGGTCGTGGTCTGAAATCCCAAACATGTGCATAGCATGCAGTTGAGCGATGTGCTCATCTAGAGCTGGGTCAGTCCGTCGTTGTCTGGAGTGCAGACCCTGCAGCTGAAGTTGGGTGCTGGAAGACCTTGGGTCCTCCAGGGTGAAGAGCTCCTTCAGTTCTTGTCTGCTGAAGTACCTGAACGGGTTCTTTGTGTCTCCGGTGTTCTGCCGGATCAGGGAGTCTTTGAAAACCTGCCGCCTGTAGATCTTCTCCTCCACCGTTCCACAGGTTATCAGTCTGTAGATCACTACGTTTTCTGTCTGGCCAATGCGGTACGCTCTGTCGACAGCCTGAGCGTCTGTAGCAGGGTTCCAGCTCGGATCGTAGATGACTACTCTGTTTGCTGCTGTCAGGGTGATGCCCACTCCTCCAACCTGAGTGGTGAGGAGAAACACGGAGTAACGTTTGTCTGTTTGAAACCGAGAGATCAGTTTTTCTCGTTCTGTGATCTGCGTGATGGTTCCATCCAGTCTCAGCAGTTTGAACCCTCTGTTGCCAAGGATCCGTTGGAGGATGTCGAGAACTGTCCTGTAGTGAGCGAAGACCAGCGTTCGGTGGCCTTCCTCTCTCAGACGCTCCAGAAGAGCCAACAGAAAGACAAGCTTTCCAGATTCTGATATCAAAGTTTCATCTGAAACGTTTGCGATACTCTTAACATCAGTCTCATCATTTTCCCCCTCAGGATTTTGATCCAGCCCTAACTGTGCAATAGCATTGGCAGACAACAGTCTGGGATGGTCACACAACTTCTTCAGGATGTTTAATTCAGCCAGAGGTGATTTGGTGGTCATCAGCAGCTCCTTGATGTGGTCCAAACTGATGAACTGTCTGTAAATGTCCTCCTGAACGGCACTCAGGTAAGTCCAGACGATCAGGTCATTCTTTCGGGTGAGCTTGGGCATGACTGCCCCAGAGGTTGGCTGAGGGTTTTGGTGGTTATCAGGTTCTGAGTTTGCCTCTTTTCCACCAGTCTTCTTCTTCTGCACTTCTGATTTTGTTCTACGAAGGAAGTAGGGCTTGATCAGAGTCATGAGGTTCTCGGACATCCTGGAGCCAAGAGCTTTTTCCCCAGGAGTAGCATCCTTCTCCCTGGCGCGGGTGATGGGGTTCTCATACTCTGTTTTGAAAGTCTTGGCTGTTCCCAGGAGAGTTCCCTGACAGGCAAAGTCAAAGAGGGTCCACATTTCCCTGAGGTTGTTCTGGACCGGCGTTCCCGTCAGGAGAATCCTGTTCTTGGAGGGAATGGCGTAGGCACTTTTGGCTGTTTTGGTGGAAGAGTTTTTAATCTTGTGTGCTTCATCCAGGATCATGTAGTCCCAGCAGAACTCCTTTCCCTGAAATGAGGCCAGCTGCTGCCAGTTGTTCATCAGCATGGTGTAGGTGGTGATGATCACTCCTCCTCGCCTCTGAACTTTCTCCAAACTCCTGGTCCTCTCTGCTTTACTGGCACCGTGGAAATCCTTCACCCTCATTCCTGGAGTCCATTTGCTGAACTCCTTGACCCAGTTTGTGATGAGAGAGGTTGGCATGACCAGCAGAGTGTGCTTTATCAGGTCGTTGTCGTACATGCCAGAGAGGAAGGAGATGATCTGGATGGTCTTCCCGAGTCCCATGTCGTCCGCCAGAACTCCTCCTCTTCGGCCGTCCCTGTAGAGGCCGTACAGGAAGGAAACTCCGACTCTCTGATAGTCGTACAGCCTGTCATGCAGCTCTTTAAACAGCATTAAGCCGCTGTTGTTCACATTGACAAACTCGTCGTCTTCATCCTCCAAGTCATTCTCGGCCAGGAGTTCTTCGATCTTCTTTATCCGGCTCTCCAGTTTGGGAGTTTGGTGAATGCTGAACGCCTGTTTGAACAGCTTCAGAGCTTGATGAATGTCTCCTTGTTTGGCAACAGCTTTGCCGTCTGAAATCAACCTGAAACACAAAGAACTAGGGCTGTCATGATGATGAATGGTTTGAATATGATTTCAGAGTTTTGTATAATCTTTGTCCATGTTAACTACAATAAATTGACCTATTACTGTTACAGGTAAATTTTCTAACCTATAGAAAAGTAAATGTTAGGGATGTAAAACTGTGAAAATTTGGGTCAATGTTGATATGTTGATATCTGGTATCAATACTGCTGTCATGGCAGCATTTACCAATGTTTTATTTTGTCACATTTTTTATTTCACTTCTTGTTAGAATGGTCGATAGATTAATAGATTACTAAAAAACTCATTTACAACAGCCCTAAGCAGAACCTGTCGGGCCGGCTCTAGTCCAAACTGGACCGGTACCAACAGTGGGAACAAGCCGGGCAGCAGGACACGCCTGAAGCCACTACAGGTTGTTTTAATCTGATTCAAACTGAGTCCATGAAGAGTCTGAAGCGCTCCACACCAAGTCATAGTTGCACATTTAAAAGTTTGCATCGTGAGCAAATTTAAAAAATAAATTAAAGACTTCACTGATCCCAAAGGGGATGTAATTAATTCATTCATTTGGTGTGTGAGCCGATCAAGCGGTGTGGCTTTTACATCAGTTGTTTGAAAACGAGTCTTCACACATGGTTCATATGAATACTGGTACAGGTGAACCTGCTCTGCCAGAACTCCTTCCAAACAATCATGTTTCATGAATGGCGGCACCACAATCTGTGCAAAAATGTTTAGGTGAGCATCAACTCGCTGCGACGGTGTGAGGCTGAGGCGCAGGACAGGGACGGCGTGATTGGTGCGTGTCCACAGGCACCCAGTTCAATACATCGACTCCAAACTTAGCTTAGCAAAACATTTAACAAAGCCTGGAGGCAGATAATTTACCTTGAAGAATTTTAGAAATTGATGTTTGTTACAAAACCTAATGTGACACTGACATCAGCACTAAACCATCAGTAACTTCATGTTTCTGCAGACTGACGGGCCTGAACACCATGTGGTCTGAATAATCACATCAACGACCCAACAGCACCACAGTGAAACAGTCCAGCAGCTGGTTCAGGGTTCAGGTCACTTCCCACTTCCTGTGAGGTTTAAGGTCAGAAAAACATCTGAAAATGTTGTTAGTGTTGAGATAATGATGTGATTTATATAAACGATAAAGAGTTCATGTGTTTCCAGGCTCACAGTAAATAGACCAACATGAAAACTCACCTGTTTATCTGAACAAAGGTCTGTTGAAAAAGTTGCTTATTTCTGTTTTGGCCTTAAAACATAATTTTAGTTTTTTAATGACTCAAATTTACCAGCTTTCTGTGCTCCACTAAACAAAAGGTTTTAATTAACTTAAGGCCTTTCAGTCACAACTGATTTCAAAGTGGATGGAAATATAAACGTTTTTTATTTTAAAGTGAATTTACTGCCTCACTAATAGGTGGTAAAATAAATATTTTATTTTGGGTAATTCTCCATTTAACCATATGAAGTGTTTAGTTTTCATTTATTGCAATATAATCTTTTTATCCACCAGTGTTTTGATTTACAAAAATCATAAAAGTCCCTCATTCATCCGTTTTATCTGTTAAATTCAGGCAGAACTGGACCGGTGCTCTTTAAACTGGTTCTGGTTAAACTGCCATGACAGCTTCTACTGGGAATGTTAACAAATAGTTAAAATATCAAAAATTGTACAGATTGTGCTTGAATGAATCTACATTTGCTAAAGAGTCGTGGCAGTAAAATAAAACCACCATGGTTCAGATACGATCCTGTCTGAGCTGCTTATGGATATTTTGATCTCAAGTGTTCAGAATATTAGTTTGTTTGTTAAATTATGTTTACAGCAAAGACAAAAATAAAATAACTAAAAATTAAATGTAAAACTTTGACATTTCATTACCTGCTGTATGCTTCCATCTGGTCCTCCACACACAAAGATCTGCAAAAACAGAGTCTGGGTCAGAACCAGAACCAAACCAGAGGATACATCCAGACCCAACTGGAAACCAAACAGTTCAAAGATTTATCAAATATTTCTCTTGTTTTGATATTATAATAAATCGCTGCTTGTTGCTCATTTTATGTATTTATGGTAAGTTTTGTCTCCAACCTCCGTCTGCATCGATTCAGACTCACTAGCTGTTGATTTAAAGTCATATTTAATGTCTGCAGTACAGAAATGTTGCTTTATGACTTTAAATTTACTTTAACCTGCATCCAAACCACCTGAGACAAATTCCTCTTCCGGTGAGAGGATTCATTTAATGACTAAATTAATCATTAAGAAATGTTTAAAAACAACAAAAAGAATGTAATCATTTACATCAGAGTATCTAAAGCGCAGACCGACTGCAATTCAAGCCTAATTCTGCCCACCAGCACAGGATGTTGATCCACATGGAGAAATATTACACATTAATTATTACAGACAAATTAAAATGTTATTATTAATAGGAAAAATGGGATGTACAGCACAAAGTATGTATTTAATAATCAGGCTTCTTCTCACGTTGTCTTCGGTCTGTTGCTGGCATCAGTTAGCCACTAACTAGCTCCTCCATTATAAACCATGTGAACATCAGCTAGCTGCGATGCTAACTCAGCCGTTCACATAAACAGCCGTTAGAGTCGCTTCACTTACTTCTCCAGCCTGTCAGAAACCTCCGACACCTCCGCGTCATCCTTACAGCCCTCCGTGTTCATGTTTTCATACAAATTAAAATCTACTTTATTGTTTCTTTAACTTCTAAACGTCAAATCAGCAGCTGCCTCCTCAAAGAAACTTCCTGAATGAGAGATTTGATGTTTTCATATTTGAAGCAGAGATTCTTCCCCCCGCCAATTCAATGCAGCCAACCAGAGAGCACGCTGTCGTGACGCAGAACTCACGTTGTCCAATCAGAAAGAAGATATGGCTAAAATAAATAAATAAATAAATAAATAAATAAATAAATAAATAATATATATATATATATATATATATATATATATATATATATATATATATATATATATATATATATATATATATATATATATATATATATTTAGTACAGGTAAGAGTCTTATGAAAACTGGTTATAAGTAACTGGGAAGTCACACACTAAATTATGGACGTGTATATATATTTTAATAACTTTGTTGACAAAAAAAGTAACTGGATTATGGATATATTATATATGCAGGAGCTAAATCAACGACACAGAAAGCGGACAGATTCCAGAACAAGAGACACAGAATAGAATTTTTAAAATGATGAGACTGAGGGGAGGTTCTGACTTTACCTACTTTTTATTAAAGAAGTTAAAGCTTGTCGCTGCGGGAGGTGGCGCTGGTGAGCCTCTGTGTGTCAATCAAAGCGAAGAAGAAAAAGAAGAAGAAGACAAAAAAGTAAACAGGAAGCCTTAATTTACGCAGGTTTTCTCTGTGTTTTTGTGGTTTTTCTGTTAAACTGTGAGCTTTAGCCGCAGCCAACAACTTCATATGATATTATCGGATTTTATTTTATTATAAATCATCAGATTTATCGGTCAGCTTGGCCGCCATGTTCGGTTCTGGAGGAGGGATGAGCAACGCGCAGCTTTTCCAGCAGGTCAGAATATTAGTAACCTTTAAAACCTAATATGTTCATTTCATTACTTTATTCAGAAGCTAAGATCTATATTGAATAATATTCTATTTTAACTATATAAGACACATTCATCTGTGTTAAATTATAAAATGGAAAATGATCATATAAACAAATCATTTCATACCCAGGAGGTTCAATTGCGGTACGATTGATTTCTCTCCGGTTTTACAGATTACAGACAAAAGCAAAAACAAATATTTCACATAAAACTTTAATAGTTCATTATTTTATCAAGACTTTATATTTCTTCCCATTTACATCAGTTTTGGTTCCATCTGTGTTTGGGTCAGTTAGCCTTTTCTAAAAAATCTGTGACCTTTGACCCATTATAGAGTCCAGTGTGATTCCAGGTTCAGGGTCGGTTTGGGTCTGTCGGAACCTACATAAAAGGTTTTCCAGACTCAGGTGTAATGTTTGTATGTGGGCTGCAGGTGGCGCTGCTGCGCTGGCTTTCCTCGCAGTCGGAGGCCGACCGGAAGCTGCTGGCAGCGGTGACGGGGGTCCAGGTGGGCCGCGAGCTGCTGAACCGGATCACCGGCCAGGACCAGGTGGACGCTTACAAGGTGTGCGTCAGGCTGCAGGAAGGTGCTCAGGTGAGATGTTTCCAGAACAAACAGCGGTCCTGATGCTGGTTCTGGTTCTGTTCAGAGGGAATGCATCCTGAGCATCGCGGGTTTCCTCCAGAAGAACCCGCGGGCCTCGCAGGCCCAGATCAACGCCGAGGTGGAGAAGAACGTTCTTCTGTTTGCAGCGCGGGTCAAAGCCCTGGAGTCCACTCCCTTACTCTGACTGGAGAGGAAGTTTTCACACCCAGAGCTCAAACTACATCCTTTCTGAGCTGAACCTCAAGGCATTTCACAATAAAAGCGTCTCTTTGTGTCGCCTTTTTTCCATCTTTAAACCTTAAAACATTTTTGATGTTTTACTCTAAATCAAGAAATAAACAGAAGCTGTTCTTTAATAATTGGGTTTATTATGTTTGTGTTTTCCAACATTGTTTTGTTTCTCTTATCTAACCGTCACCATGGAGACGGTTGGATAAGACAACCGAGTTTCATTGAACGTGTTTTCATCTTCTGAATCATTCTCAGTTCTTCAATCTTTATTCTGCTCTCCAGTTACAACAGTGAGAACTGTTATTTTATGCCAAGCCACCAGGGGGCACTGTCAACTGTCACATGGGGTTTGTACATTTTTATGTTATGTTTCTGTGAGAGAATAAAGTTCTGAACAGAACCAGAACCAGGTCCAAAACAGAAGTTATGTTTACTAAGATCAGGCGGTGCAGCAGGACTGGCCTTCAGTCGGTTAGTTTCAGTCTTTAGTGCCAAAACTCAAAACGATTCCATGAAGAATCTGAAAAACTGAACAAAAGTTATAAACTTTTAAAAGTTTTGAGTACGTGAGCCGATCATGGCTTTTATATCTGACGTAGACGTCAGTGGACTTTTCTTCGATTGTTGGATTACAGTTTTAAATTTTAATAATTATGTTGAGTGGGGATTTTTTGCTCAAATTATAAATTGATAAGTATCAATATTTTATTGAAACTGAAATCACAGAGGTCCATCCCATAAATCTGGAGATACTAGCAGATGAGAAGCTCAATTATTTAATATCTAAGCTGATTTAAGATTCTCAGAGATTTTACTTGTTAAATATCAGAACCAGAACCGGGGAAGCAGCTGATGGTTCTGATGAATCTGTTCCAACAGAATCAAGTTGTTTTTTTCTCATTTTTGATCTTGTGTTATAATAAATTAGATGACAGGACGTGACTCTGACTCGGCACGCAGCAGGAACCAGAACCTTTGACCTTCCAGAACCAGCAGAACTTCTGGATTCTGACGGATCTGCTGCTGGTTAAATATTTTACTGAGTAACAGAGAAAAGTTTCTTCTATAGTAGCAGGTTTCATGTTGTGTGCAGGTTCTGGTCCAGTCAGTGAGGTATGCATTAATGGTTCTGGTGGTTCTGTTGGTCAGCCCGGCTCGCTGCCTCTGGAGAAGGAGCCCAGCTGCTTGGTGTTGGCGTCCCTGAGCTGCTGCAGCTGCCGCTGGCCGCGGCGGTACAGGTACTCGATGTGCATCACGTCCGTCTTCTTGATCCGCGCGTTTTCCCGGAACTCATCCCGGATTCTGGGCAGGAAACCCGGTTTGTCCTTCCCAGCCCGCAGGAAGTGGCGGTACAGAGCCAGGACCTGCTTCTGCAGCTTGCTGTGCCGTGACATGGCCCGGTTCTGGAGATGGTTCTGATCAGTCAGACACTACACACATCCTCGACCCTGATCAGAGCTGCTGCTCCCAGCCAATCACAGAGCTCTGAGGTCCCTGAACGCAGCACGGCTTCAGTTCTGGACCCTGAATGCAGCACCGCTCTGGTTCTGGACCCTGAATGCAGCACCGCTCTGGTTCTGGACCCTGAATGCAGCACCGCTCTGGTTCTGGACCCTGAATGCAGCACCGCTCTGGTTCTGGACCCTGAATGCAGCACCGCTCTGGTTCTGGAAGCTTCAGCAGGAAAACAAGAAGAGATGAATTATTAGAAATATGATGTGACGATTTCAGTTCAGTTTTCAGTTCTTTAAATACAGGACATAGTTTACAGAGTCCATAATCGTATGTCACTGTATCCTAAAATAAGTGCACATTTTAGTTCACGCTGTGTGTTTCAGTCTGTGTTCTTGTTGCCAGTTTGTTGAGTAAAGTTCAGTTACTTTAACCTCTATGGGCCAATATTGTTATTTTAGATGATAAATAAAACAACTATTTTGGACTCATGACTGTCCTTTTACTGCTCTGTCCATTAACATAACATAAACATGCAGAAACGATCAGTTGATGTTGGACTGAACACAACATGGATGGACGGTTGGTTGGATGATGCTGAGCCAGACGTTAGAAAGGCCTTACGGGATCAGCAGCCCAGTGCTCTGACTTCAGTTGTATGCTGAACGTGTTTTGCAAACATTGCACCTCATATTAAAGTCACAGGTTCATTTCCCATGTGTATTTACTTTAAATTAAAATATTGTTAGATTTTTATTAATTGAAACATCATTCAAATATTTGAAGATGGAAAATATAAAGTCATCTGCCAGATGTTTTAACTAACTACCCATTTGTACCTGCAGCTTAAACTTTCATAGTTTGCATAATATCTTCTGTTGCTTTTTTCCCCCCTTTCTTTATTTGGGGGGGAGGGGTGGAGGCACCAAAACTGTCTCCAGCCCAGGGCCCTGATTCTTCTAAGTCCGGCGCTGGTTAGCTGGACTCTTTCACAGCTTCACTTGGTCCTACTAATATGACTAAACTTACTGGAGAATAAAAACGTTTGCATTTTTTTTCATCTTTAAAATCCCACAGAAATGATAATCAGACAGAAGCAGACGTTCAGGTGACTCTTAAAGAAATATTTAACCAAACAGCTCACAATAAAACAATAAAATGCTCCTGTACGATAATGAAACATGAAGCTGCTTTAAACTCACGTGGTTAATGAAGATGTTCCGATTAAAAAAAAGTTAATATTTGTCCGTTAATGGAAGATTTAGATTTGGAAGCGGCTAGCTACTGCTAGCTTGCTCTGTGACCTTTTTCTGCGTTACAACACAGGATGTTAACGAAAAAAACTACAAAACACGTGACTTCCGGTGGCACCTTAAAAACAAACTCAGGATTCTAAAATTTACAGAACATCACTAAACAGAACCGAATCATCCGGTTTTTGAGTAGTACAATGAAATTTAAAAAATAAAAAAACAATTTGAGTGAAACTTAATGTCAGACCGGAACCGGAAACAGGGTTCGTTTCCGGTTCGACTTCGAATGGAGCAGTGACTGGAGCAGAGCCGAATACAAACAGGTCTGTGGTTTAATCAGTTTAATGTTTCTGACAGGTACTCGTAAAATCCGCCCGTGTTTCCATGGTAACGGCACGTTGAAAAGTGCGTTAAACTACTTCCGGTTCGGTTTCTGGTACCCTTTGGCATCTTGGGCTGTTTCACCATTTCTAAAGGCTAAAGGATTCAGCTTTAACATCCAGAACACTGAGATCAGACAGAACCGGGCCGGAACCGAACCCCCGGGCCTCTGGGTTTCTGTTTCTGACGGAAGAAACTTGCATCAAGTTGGCAGAATATTATGACCTCTGACCTCTGATTGTTGGGGGTTGGAGGGTTTCAGTCATCAACTTAACATCTTGACCTCTAACTGGGTCAGAACCTCTCCAGAACTGCAGCTCATAATGGTTTGCAATCACAATAGTCCAGTGGAGGGGTCAAAGGTCACCAAGGCTCAGTGTGGCAGACCCAGTAGAACTCCTGGTGTTTCTGTGTTCCTGCAGGCATGGAGGTGACGGCGAAGGAGCGGCGGCAGGTGGAGGAGCAGGTGGAGCAGCTGCTGAGCGGCCAGGGGTCAGAGGTCACTCTGTGTGACCTGGGTCTGGAGCTGAGCAAGCCGGCGACTCTGAGGAAGAACGTCACCTACATCGTCTGCGGCGTCATTTTCAACGAGCAGGTGAGCCGAGAGCAGGACCACAGCTGCTAGCATTAGCATCACTGGTGATTAGCTTAGTTACGTCATCGCAGAGTTGTTTAAGTGTTGCTTTTTATTTTAATTATTTAAACCAGGGGCCCCCAAAGTGGGTCCTGGGGTTCCGGCATCCTGCATGTTTTATTCTCTCCCTGGTTTAACGGATCAAATGATGGATGTTGGAGGCCTGAGATGAACTTTGACCTGCTGAGGAGGTTGTTGCCACCAGGGAGACAATAAAACATGCAGGATGCCGGACCCTTACCCTACCCTAACCCCAGGACCCACTTTGGGGCCCCTGGTTTAAAAGTTGATGAACACTAAATTCACATTAAACACCAAATTTAATAACTTGTATTTCCCCAGGAAGGAAGAGTTTAACCTATTATGCGTAATATAAATCTGTTCTCCATGAGTGTTTATTGTATTTTATTCAGGGTCATTTCTATTTTGATATAATATTCATATTCACCAGGAGGAGGTGCTGATGGTGCAGGAGGCGAAGCCGGACTGCTACAAGCAGTGGTACCTCCCAGCGGGGCGGGTGGAGGTGGGGGAGAGCCTGGAGGAGGCGCTGCGGAGGGAGGTGAGTCCAGCCTGTCACCGTGGTAACGGGAACTCAGCCTTTGGTCACCTGATCCTGTCGCCGCAGGTGAAGGAGGAGGCGGGCTTCGACTGCCAGCCAATCACGTTGCTGCTGATCCAGGAACAGGGACCGCAGTGGATCCGCTTCATCTTCTTGGCCCGCATCACAGGTCAGAGGTCACGGCCGCTCCGCTGGAGGGAGGGGTCGGGGTCAGGTGGGCGGAGCCTGAAGGTGTGCTTCCTGTCTGTCAGGAGGAAGCATGAAGACGCTGACGGCGGCGGACCAGGAGTCTCTGCAGGCGTCCTGGTGGGACAGACAGTCCAGCCTGTCGCTCAGGGGGCGGGACATCCTGCGCCTCATCGACTACGGACTCAGGTCAGACCCGAACTCTCCGACCAGCACCAGAACCACGGTGACCACCTGGAGAGGTCAAAGGTCAGGTTCTGGTCCGGTTTCCATCCTCTGGATGGGTCAAAAGTATTCATACGGATCAGTAACCAGAATATTCTGTTGGTGTGAAACGTTTGATCCAGATTAAATCAGGTCTGCCGCGTGCTGACCTCTGACCTCTGACCCTTCAGGTACCACCGCAGCCCCTGGCACAGCGCCTCGCTGCCTCTGGACCTGAGCTGCCGCCACATCGTCCAGCGGACGCTGCTGCTGTTCGTCGGAGCCGAGAAGCGGGTCTGGATCCTGCTGGTCCAAGGTAACGCCCTCTGCCGTCACCATGACAACCGGACGCCATGCCGTTACTCATCTCCCTCGCGCCCCCGCAGCTCCGACCCCCCACCTGCCCACGGCGGCGGCCCTGAGGACCCACGCCGTGACGTGGGCGGCCAACATGGCGGCGCAGGAGGCGCTGCCGGCGTCGTACTACGACCACGACGTCGCCACGCTGGGCGTCCTCAGCCTGCAGCACAACGGCCGGCAGCACGGCCGCACCGACGGCGTCTGCTTCAACACGCTGGCCGCGCTGACGCCCGACCGGCCGCAGCGGGACGAGGACGGCCTGGCGGCGGAGCGGCCGGCGCCGGCCACGCCCCCGCCGGTGGAGAACCCGCGCTACGTCTGGATGGAGGTCCAGGCGCCGGCGCTGAAGGAGGAGCTGCTGCGGCAGAGCCAGAACCCGACCCTGCTCCCGATCCAGAGCCTCTACTGACCCCACAGGAAGTCACGGCTGCCGGGCTCTTATTGTGAAGGGAATGCCACAACGTTCAGCTTTTAATCTGAAATGTAATGATGACTGTCTGACAGGCTGGTTCAAACCAACCGGACCTTCAGAACCTGGTTTTAACAAAACCTGAACAGAACCAGGACGACTTTCAGAATAAAAGCCTTGAAATGTCTCCAGGTGAATAAAAAGCCATAAAGATTTTCTGGTTCTGCAGGACAAACGGGTCGGAACGGTTCTGCTCAACAGGAAAAACACACATGCTGAGTACGGAGGCCTGAAGGGGACAAAATGAATAAAAACCAAAACTTCCCGTTTCAGCTCCTGTTTTACGACACATTTAGGTTTTAAACGTTTTGAAAGACACTCGCACTTTGATGAAAGTATCTTAAAATATGTAGCTCATGGTTGTTTGCACCGTTTCTTATTTATATTAATGTTATTTTTGTATTGTTTGTTTCATCACTAAGTTTTTATTTGCTTCATCCCTTTAAAAACTAATTAAGTCATTAATTAAATATGCCATGAAATAAATCATAGTTTAAATAATTAATTTACAGTGTAACTAAACTCAAAATCAACCTTTTTTTGCCAGTAAACTGTTTAAATTATTCCATGTGGTTTTTATCTTTGTTTCTGTGGAAGTTGTGACATTTTTCTAATTTCTTTACCTCCAAACTGATTTCATTGTGACTCTTCAGGCAAAGACACAATAAATTAATCGTGGACACCATTAAATACGTACTTTGGGTTTTAAGTAAATGATTTAAACCTTATTTTAATTGTTAGTTTTGGATGATTGTATATTTGGTTGCTTGTTTGTTTTATTGTTTTGTCGGATCTGTTTGGATGTTGAGTCTGAAATAAAGTTTAATTTCTATTTAATTAGTTTAGTGTCTTTTTTCCTACTAACGAATTAGAATGATTTATTCTAGTTTTACGCTGCGTCAGGTTGTAGTTTTATGGTGGGAAAGTTTAAAGTCTGAGTTTCTGAGCTGATCAGAACTTTATCTCGTTCTCGCCTGGATGACCTTTGACCCTTGGGTCCAGGAATAAGTCTAGCTGCTGTTCTCTGGGTTCACCAGCAGGCGTCGCTGTTTAACAGGATCCAACAGCTGTGGATGGAAAAAAACTCAGAAATTTCTGAGTTTTTTAAGTTTCCTCCTTGTTTCCTGAGCCGGATCGACTCGTTTAGGTCCACCAGAACCTCTAATAATGAAAACAATGAAAGTGGCTCTTTAATCGGACCCAGACGGGTCAGAACCCGGATGTTCTGGCTGCACATCATCATCATCATCATCATCATCATGTTAGTCCAGTTCTGCTGAGTCACCATCAGAGTAAAACCCAGAGGAACTCAAACAGAACCATTGTTTCATTTCACAGCAGAACTAAACATTTTATTCATAAACATTTTATGAATCCAAACACTGAAACTCGTCCGTCGCTCCTGCTGCCCTCTGATTGGCTCATGTCTGGTCAGCTGACTTCTCCGTCTTCGCCTTCCGGACGAAGCCGTCGTTGAGCTTCTTCAGGTGTTTGTTCCGGTTCTCCAGACGGACGATCCATTCCCCCCTCAGCCTGAAACACACACCACCAGCCGGTCAGGACGGCTGCTCAACATGTGGCCCGCGGGCCGATCTGAGCCGTCCGGGACAGAGATGTGGGCCCCAGCAGGAGCTGCTCACATGTTGTTCTTGTTGCTGAGATCTGACATTTTTCTTCTAGACCAGAAAATTTAAAATCAGCTGACTCTATAAAGACTGAATTTTAATGTTTTGGATTTTCACAGACGTCTTTGTTTATTTGTTTCATTAATTTTTCTTAGTTTCTGGTGAGAAGGTTGAAAAAAACAGAGGAGCAATTTTCTACATTTTTAATTTTATGAATCATAATTTTGGCCCGCGAGTGCTTGGATAACACCACTTTAGAAGGATGCATTTTTATCTGTTAGAATGTCCTAGTCAAAGTTCAAACCTAAATCTAAGGACAATCTAAAGCGCTACGCGTTGTTACGGTTCATCCGACGTTTTATGGTCAGTATATTCAGGAGGGTAAAACCCAAACTCCTAGCATAGCGCTATGCTAGTCCAACGACAAACGCGGCGCGCCCGAATGTCTCGTTCCGTTTTTCTGTCCAATCAGTGGACTGTGATGTGTGACTCCTGTAGCTCCGCCCAACCGGACCAAACTGTGGTCCAATCTGGTCCATTTTTCATGACTTTGATCAGAAAAATGTCACAAAAACAATCAGGAAATCCTGGAGGGACTGAATATCTACGGAGAAGTCTCAAACATCCTGAACATCGTCTCTGTTCAGTCCACTTTAGTCCAACTCCAGTCCGTCTGCCTAGTCAAATTCCGGTCCGGTTGGTGAGGTGTGAATGCTAATCGACCTCTCACCTCTGGTCCTCCAAACATCGGTCTGGGTTCAGTTGAAGTGAACCAGGCCAAGCGGACCAGAGAGCAGGAAGTGGACTACCGTGCAGGGCATTCTGGGTAAATACAACCAAAGCTAACATGCTAGCCTAGCACTAGCAGACTAAAGACTAAAGAGAAATCCTCCAACTGCTAAAATCCTCCATCTTGTTTCCATCTGGTGAAGAAGGAAGTTGCTCTCAGTGTCTTAAGAGGTTTTTGTGTCGTTTCCTTCAGTGGTTCTTGGTGCAGCGCCCCCACAGGCCAGGAGGGGAACAGGTTGGTTTGACTCAGAGCCACAGCAGCTGGAGGTGGAGCAGATGTTCTGGTTCCAGTAGAACCGGGTCGACCGGACCATCAGGAGGAAAACATCCTCAGACCCGTCAAGGCTCAGAGTCCGGTATGTTAACGAGTCCTCACAAAGACAGAGGAACAAATGTGAGAGGATTGGAGAACAAACACAAGTACAGACCTGTGTGTGTGTGTGTGTGTGTGTGTGTGTGTGTGTGTGTGTGTGTGTGTAAGCTGACCCTCTCTGTCAGCTGTCCTCACCATTTCTTTGCCGCCTTCCTGACAAGTTTTCCGGATTATTCCATTTGTTCTTTCAGCTGCTGATAATCCTGCTGACCTCGGCAGAGTCAGAGCCACCGACAGAAACTCGCCCAGAACATCTCGACCCGCACGGCTCATTTATTCAGGAACATGTTGATCACCTGGAGGAGTTCTTCTTCCACCAACTGAGACCCAGTGCAGCCTGGTTCTGGTTCTGACCCGTTTCCATGGACAGCTCTGATTCTGTTTCTGCTGAACCTGAGGGTCACCGACCTTTAGCTCCAGGCTGACATCAGATATTTCAGAAAATCATCAAAACACATTTTTCACACTAACGTATGATTGTGAGTTTATTCCAGATTTTCTGCAAAATGTTCAAAAACCCTGAGCTGAAGTGCTGCCAACTCCCTCCTGCAGGTGGCAGTGTTCCCCATTCCTCTGCTACTTCACGTTTACCTGATGTCAAGTTAGCGTCCACGATCGATGAGAAGTGAAACAAAAAGTTGGACCGAACAGAGCGGAGCAATCCGACATGAGAGGGAGGAAATTATCGTAAAACAAAACGCAAATATTTCTAAAAACGCACCACAAAATAAGTGATTTTGATTAAAAAAAAACAATTGTGAAATCCTGGAGGGATTGATTTGTGTCATCGCTACTAGAAGGATTTTAATGTTGATGAAAAACGTCATTTTCAGCTGCGAGCGACAGACGGCCGGCAAACGCATGAGCGAAGCTAACTCCAAAACACACAGTCACAAAAAATCCAAAACACAAAAACGCTACAAGCAGGAAATGCTGCGATCGGCCGAAGTAGAAGCAACAGGGGAAACGTGTCCATTCACAAATCAGAAACCCTCCAGGCCACCAGGGGGAGTCGATCACCAAATCATCCAACTTTCTTCTCCCTCAGTGAAGATGGGATGTCCAGGAGAAGAAAAGGTGAATTACTCCCCCTGGTGGCCTGGAGGACTTCTGATTAGTTTGCAGCATTTTGTTCTTGATGTTGTTTTTTGAGTGTTTCTGTTGTATTTGCAGCAGGTTGTGAGTCGTTTCATCTTCGTCTGGCTGAAGCAGAGAGGCTGAAACTGCGTCGGCCTCCTGACAGCTTCGGCGTTTAGAGCTTCATGAAACGGAGAGAATCTAAATCCATCCTGCTGGCTGTCGCCTTCCGTCACTCATCGCCTCCAGATTATCGCCTCGTCCTCCAGGCTCCGCCCACATCACACACAGCACTCACAATTACCCGGCGAGCCGGTAACAGATACCCGGGGGATTAGGAGAAACACGGTATGATAGGAGGGGGATTAGGGACGGGGTAATGGAGAGCAGGGGATTATGGGAGTCAGCAGAAACCCGTCCAGATGTTCCTCTGCTGGAAGGTCTGGCATCACGATGAGTTCATTCACACCAACCTGAAGGGAACCGCAGAGAAAGGCTCAGAGCTGAACCTCCAGAGACACATAGAGACGGTCACAAAGTCGGCCTTCCGTCACGTCAGGATCAGAGGACTGACGTCTCAGACAGAGGAACTCATCCATGTTTATCTTTGGATTACTGCAGCAGTGTGAAACATGGTGGTGGCAGCATCATGCTGTGGGAAGCAGGTCAGGGTTCATGTGAAGATGGATGAGCCAAAGCAGGACGAGCCTGGAGGGAAACCTGGAGGTTTCAGTCAGAGCCAGGAAGTTAAAGTCTGGATGACCTGGTCGGTTCTGACCCGGCTGGTCCGGTTGGTTCTGACCATACAGAACCTTCAGAACCTCTTCCATCTGAGGAATCAGCTGTTTGGTGCTGATCTCTCCGGCCTGCCACCACGACCGGCGTTTCATTCCTCTCTCCGCTCCCTGCCAGGACCGCCGACCCGGCCGGCGGTCCGGCTGATGTTTCCGCTCATTAGCATCCGGTGCGGCGCGGCGCGGCACTGCGGCCCTTTGAGGACCAGACTGTCTCCGGGGGCCGCGGCTCGCTGAGAGACGGGCTGTTTGTAATGAGCGGTTCTGTTTTTAGACGTGTCTATTTGTTATCTACGCTCACATGTCGGCCCGCTGCGACCCAAACGCATTCATCCGCCGTGTCGTAAGCGGGTCCACACGCAGAGCGCAGGGTGAGGCTCAACACGCGGTGCCCGGACAGGGGAGGTGGCCGAGTCGGCAGCCAGGTGGTCGCTCTGCATGGAGCTGGAAACCAGCAGTATGGAGCTAAATTAGGGCCATAAAGTTTGTTCAAAGGGAAAAAAGACATAAAACTGAAAAAACATTTCAAACTGGAATGTTTGAATCTACTTTTCAGGTTAAAGGTTCAAACATTTTTTTCGGTGTGAAATCTTTTTTTCTTTTGAACAAAAATTATGGCCCTAATTTAGCTCCATACAACAGCAGCTCCATCTGATTACAGATTAGAGATCATAATCTGATTATGGGGATAAATTACATCCCAGCTCAGTTTGAAGGAAACAATCATGTTTAAGTTATTTCATGACTTGAACATGATTCTGAAAATAACGTATAATTCCTTAAATTCAGCTGCAGATTAGCAGGCAGAGACTTGGATCACACATAAAGGTTCGATTATATTATTAATGCTATAAAAACCTGCTGATGTTGGATGTTGCTTATATTTGGGGTTTTTAGCAGGAGTTTTAGTTACTTTGATCAGAACCGTTCAGAACCCGGTGGGAAAGGTCTGACCTTTATAACAGACCTTCAACTGTTATAAAGGTCTTCAGAACCGGCGGACCAGAGTCACCAGAACCAGAACTAAATGATTTGAGGCATTTAGTTTCTACGCTCCTCAAATCTGCAACAAACTGCCTGAGAACCTGAACAGTTCAGAACCTCCTGGTTCTGAAAACATCTATAGCTAATTGAATGTTAAGCTAACTGGATGTTTGGCTAACTGGGTGTTTGGCTAACTGAATGTTTGGTTAACTAAATGTTTGGCTAATTGAATGTTAAGCTAACTGAATGTTTGGCTAACTAAATGTTTGGCTAATTGAATGTTAAGCTAACTGGATGTTTGGCTAACTGGGTGTTTGGCTAACTGGGTGTTTGGCTAACTGGATCTTTGTGTCTGCTGTGATAAAGAGACGAGGTCTTACTGACTTTTTCAGGGCGCTCTTGTTCATCCTGTTCTCTTCGCTCTCAGCATGCTGGTTATCGGCGCTGATCCGGTTCTCCCAGAACGACTTGATGTACAGACGGTCGTGGATGAGAGCCAAGTTCATCTGCAACAAAACAAAACCAACAACAGAGGTTCAGCAAAACACCTCCATCAGGAAGAACTGGTACCAAACCACAGAACCCGAAAGGTTCTGTTCCCCAGCTTAAAGGGTCGGCTAGCTGACTCAATGGAGCTAAACCAGCTAAAAACAGGAGCGGTAAGCTAACTGAGGCGTTGCTGTTCAGTTGCTGTTTCAGTTCCTGTTAGCACTGTGAGGCTAGCATGACTATTAGCCACTACCGAGACCCCAGCTAGCGTCCTACAGGGGTTAAAGGGCAAATCCACCGTTGTACCAGGATTTGAGCGTTCCTGGTTCCAGATCACTGAGATTCATGAAATCTTTGTTTTTACTGAGAAAATAAACAAAACTGAGACATTTCAGTGTTTTTCAAACATAAAATCCATCTTAGATTAGGATCAGACCTGGGGATTAGTTCATGTTTGTCCAAAATACATAAAACTTCAGAGTAAAGTTATAATCACAATAACAATTTAACTCATCTGTTCGTTTCATTAAACAGCTTTTAATATTTATTATGGAATAAGCACATAAATACACAAAAAAATCATGCTGAACTTATTTCTGTATTTTTTTAGCGATCATTTTTGTGGCGCATGGAAACGTTCAATTTATCCTAAAATATTTAGTCTCCATTACGAGTGAAATCTGTTCTAGAGACGTTTCAGGATCTTTAAAATCCAGCCTTTTGGTTTTCGTTGAAACAAAAATAAACGATTCTTAGTTTTCTCCCAAATATGAATAATATTTAATCTCTGATGCAGCATCTTTAGTTCAGTATGGAGGCATCGACCCAATGAAACGTAACAAAACAAGGAAAACTGATCATATGTTGAGTTACCAGGTGAAAAGCAGGGGCTTAATAAAGTTTAATGTTTAATAAAGTTTAATATAGTTTAATGTTTAATAAAGTTTAATGTTTAATAAAGTTTATTGTCGGGTTTTATGTGCTGACCAGCCGCCTGGGAATCGTTTTGGACCACAGGAATCATGTTGGTCATAAACGGATCAAATAAAATCTAAATTTAAAGAGCGACTCGCATAAATTCAGCTACAAAATAAACATGGAGCAGCCAAACCAACCTCAGAGGACTGAAAGTACAAGTATGTAAAATTTAATAATACCCCAGTTTAATAATAACACATTATTAAAGTTATTCAATAAAACATCAGCTGTACCTGTAGGGGAAATAAGCAGATCTGTTTCTGATTCCCAATTCGTCCACAACTCTGCAGCAGGAAGAGAGAAAAACAGGTTAAATCCAGAAATCCTCAGCTTATGTATTAAAATACTTTTATTTGCTGAATTAATGTAAATAATAATCTAAGAAAGGCTGAATATAATCACTGAAGCAGATACTTGATCTTAGGAGGAGGAGAAGCCACCGACCGTCAGGCAGAGCCTCAGCTGAGCGTCCGTCCCTCACAGCAAGTGATGTCCTTCTGTCTGTGCGTCCTAGCCAAAGCCCGAACCACGCCCCCAGCAGCAGGATACCTCCCAGATGTCAGGCCTGGAAATATGTGGAGCTCCAGCCAGACCTCCAGACACCCAGGAGAGAAAACTGAGGAGAAACGCTGCGGAAATGCTGATTGGCTGATCTAATCGTCCTGCTATTTTCTACCTTCAGATTTAAATATCATAAAATCTATCAAAACTTTCCCAAAGAGCATTAATATCTGGCTGGGGATGCCACACATATTTATTTACAAAAATATGTAAATAAACATCAACTTTTAAAATGTTTTTATGCTCGACTCAGTAATTATTACATTCCTTTAGCATATCTATGCTAACTCATACTGTCTGGTTTTGGATGGCCATGAGTTCTCTGGAGGAAAATTGTCATGATTTGTGGTGGTGAGGTAGAGCGGTGGCCCCAGGTATGGAGAGTAAATGATGATTTAATGATGAAATACAAAAACCAGAATCCAGGCAGCACAGGTGAGCAGAAGGCTAGGAGCTCAGAAACTGGTAGCAACTGGAATAAGTGAAAAACTGGGAGACACAGGCTGACAAACGACAGGACAGACCGACAAGGAGCAAGAGACACAGGTGGAAAAGTTTACAGAGGGTGATCAGGGCAACGAGACACAGCTGGGATCAATCAAGGGACAGATAACAGAGACTCAACTGACACAGAAACCAAAATAAACACACAGAAAACTCAAATCCTCACAAAACACTTATCAGATATTATGACTTTATTACCAAATAATGCAAATTTTCATCAGAGTGGCTGCCAGTCAGATATGACTGGAGCTCAGATTTGACTAGGAGCCAAATCTGGCCAGCCTAGTCCTATTTAGTCCTAGCCAGACTAAATAAATGACATTTAAATAAATTATTTCAACTTATATTTTACATTGAATAAAGATTGAACAACAGAAAACAAAAATTATACTAAAACGTTTTAAGTCTTTATAAATGTATTGGATTTACTTTTATTCTTAATTTTGTTTTTATAGTATATTTTATTACTTACCTTATTTACCTTTGTGTGAACCTACATGCCTCGATGTTCCGTCACTTTGCTGCAACACCTGAATCCCTCCATCATAGGACAATCAAGTTCTTTTCTATCATATTCTGGTAGACTTCAGTTTGGGTTTTAGCAAAGAAATAAACGTGAAACTGTTAAAAACCTGTATTTCTTTTTTAAATTAAAACTGTTGAATCTATAGCCCCGTTTAGCCCCTTAGCCTAGCTAGCTTTAGGATTAGCTACAGTACGTCTAATAGGTGTAGTAACCAACTGCAACCAGCAGGGGGAGTCTAGAGCTAGTGAGTCATAGTAGCTGTAGACTATGCCGAACGGCTTCCGATGGCGCAGAGGAAGAATGGCTCAGTTATTGAATTATTCTGCTTTTCAGGTATGAGTTTACACATAAACACACATGTACTGTTGCTAAGTTGTTTTACTAGCCGTTAGGAAACCTGCAAATACATACAGACGTCGATTTTATTTACATAAAGTGTTGGTTTACATGAGGTTTAGCCGTTAGCTCACAGCAGCGGTGCTAACCCATTATGTTGTGTTGGAGCTGTAGACTGTCTTTGCACACGAGGTCAGAAATAAATATTCTGAAAATTAGTTACGCAGAAATCTGGGTTATTACAGTAAGTTGGTCTAGTTTTCATCTGTTTGTTATTGTCATATTGGTGAACTGTAATGGTTCATAAGATAACCGTATTGTTGTTTATGGTGTGTTGGTAAAGTTACACAGTAAAGAATAACATCAGTGTTTTTGATTTATTCAGCCTGTTATAAAGAGAATAAACGGTGTTCAGTATTTACTGAACATTTGGCTACAAAGTAAATATTTATTTTCCAAACTGAACATTTAATTTAAACCTAAAAAATATTTTCCACTGGCTAAATAATTCCTGCATATATGCAAATTAGCTTGCTGATAAGAGGAAGTGGACTATCAAAATAAAGGCTGGTGAAACGGAATCGGTTCAGTCGTTGCTCAAGTAATGTTTTTTCTTTGCTTTGGAGCAAATGTCAAAGTTTAAGACTTACTGTTTATTCATTCATGAGAGAAAATGATTTATATGAAATCAAATTAAAATGTTATTTATGTTTTAGAATTTAAAATGTTAATTTGCCTTTATATAGGGATTTTGGTTAAAATGTGATTAATTAAAGACCCTGAAATTATTTTCATCCAGTTTTCATCCAATCTGAGTGGCAAAGAAGATCTGAAAGTCACAGAGAAATAGACGATGGACTGGCACTAACTAAGAAACACACACACACACACACACACACACACACACACACACACACACACACACACACACACACACACACAGTTATTTGGACCCTGCATGACATCATTACAAACTCAGATCAGTTTCAGGGCTCCGTTTCCTGCTTCCTGAGTCGAGTTTCTGTCACTTATGAGCGAAGGTAGGTAATAAAATAAATAAAGGTTACAGTTACTCAGTTACAGTTACTCAGTTACAGTTACTCAGTAGGAGTAATCTCAGGGCATCTGACTCTTTATTTTCCTCTGTGAAGCATTAATGCGACGAAGCTCTGCTCTAAGTTTCTGGCTTCTCCCTCCTCTGGTTATTTCACTGAATGATTAATAATTATTTAACCAAAACACGGAAACACTCCAGCAGTTTATGTTAGCGGGAGACTTTTTGTTTCTACTGAAGTTTTCTATCTGCTGAGGCCTTCGGAGGTCCAGTAAAAACACCATAAAAGTTTAATCTGCCTAAATTATGTTTCTTATTTATATTGTTTTATTTTAGTTTTCATAAAATAAATTTTTTGGCCATAATTTAATATTTTAATCCATCTGATTGCAAGTTAAATCAGATGCAGTGACCAAACAGTAACCCAATTCCCCCTTCCTACCAAATACCTTTTACTCTTATGATAGCTGGATTTACTTTAAGGATTTAGTATTTATTTACTCTGGTGAAGACATTTGAAACATTAAGCTCTAGCTGTAACACACCGAGGTATCGTCACTAACCCCCATGAAGCCCGAGTGCTGAAAGCTCCTCAGGTCGCGTTGTGAGTTCAGAGTTTCTTTCCAGTCTGAACTCAGCCGTGTTTAACCAGAGGAGTTTTATTCTACCAGCAATCCGGTTTGAAATTTTAAATCTGGCCTGGTTGTGTTCTTGGAAGACACTACTAGCAATACTTCACCACCAACTAAACAGTTACAGCATTAATGGACCAGGTGTTCTTGTCTTCTTCTGCTTCCTCTCCTTTTGTTTAGTAATGTTCAGCTTGGTGCAGGATTTTGATTTGCTGGTTCAAATGGTGCCGACTATAAACGTAGCGTAACCAGTCTTTGTTACTGCTTTATAAGAAAATACTATTTAAAACAAACAACATTCAGCCTGGCGGGGACAAGTAAAGCCTGGTGGCCCGCCAGGCTTATAATACACTGACGGAAACCCTGCTGTTAATGATTAAACATCTCAGTTACTGATATTATTCACCTAGCATCTCTGTAGCCTGCAGCATCAACACATCAGCTTAAATCAAGCATCAACCCATTAAAACGGTAAGTTGTTTAATGATTTGGTCTCATTAAAGTTGTGTATTTGTTCATATTCATCATATTTCAGCTGATGAACTGGTTGCTGAAGCGCCTTCATGTAAAGCGGTTTATGGTTGCAGACTGAACAGGTGTCCAAATGTTTTCATGGCTCTTCCTGAAACTCAAACTTAAACACAATACTGTTTGCGCTCATGGCCGCCTGGACCTGCAAACATAAACATGACATGGAGGCCGTGGCTGCGTCCTGCCAGGCCTGATAAAGATAGAAGTCCAGACATGGGAATGTGTGTTTGACAGCCTGCTGCAGAGTCACATCGCGCCCCGAGAGGCTTGACATTTAACTCGTGTTGTCACCCAAGAGTCTCACAAACAGACACACATTTTTACTTCTATCTTTATGAGAGCATCCATCAAGCAGCGCTCACGGTGCCAAGGCGTCGCAGCAGCTCTGCTACGAAAACTCTGACACGTTTCCTTTATTTGCTTCTTTGTCTCAGGCTAATTTGAGCTAGCATACTAGCTAGCTAGCATGTCAGATAAAATAAAGCATTAACTATCTTAGATTAGCTCATTAAGATGCCCCCTGCATTATTATTTAGTAATTTTTAAAACAAATCTTTACGTTTTGTTATATTTGCAGCCTAAAACGAGTGTAAAGGTACTTGGAAGTAGCTTGTTAAGTAAAACAGTTTCTGGTGTAAAAATCAGAAACATTTTAGCAAATGTGGATTATTTCCTTTTCTTTAGTGTTACTTTACAGATGTATTCAGTTTTCTCATCTTATTGCTGTTTGGATGGAGAAAGTTAATTATATATTGTATTTTATATTTTACTAATTTGAATTGAAGGTATTTGTGACGGATCTGTCTTCAAACTGAGGTGAGAAGAGAGACGACATCAGCAGAGGACGTGTTTGAAGTTCGCAGTGAAAACGCAGTAACTATCTTTAATTAGCTAGCATGTTAGCTAGCTAGCACCTCAACTAGATTAAAACAAAAGCTAGCTCAGATTAGCTCACTACAATGCTACATACATCAGAATATGGCTTTGAACTTGCGACTGCTTTCCCCCTCTGTTTTCCTGAATCCAGTATTCTTGCTTTCAGAGATAAATAAGGTATGTAATGTTACTCTAACAGATGTTTTAGTTCATAACATTGAATATCTGTGGACTAGTTTGAGCCTCTATCCCACCCTGTGACCCGTGTTGCTGTGGCTTCAACAGCTAATGCTGTGAATAAACTAACATAGTCCAGTGAAGAAGAGTTTTATGAATTTATCATATTCATGTTTCTTATTCCCCTTTTCCACAGCTCTACTCTGGGTGACGCCACTAGACCCGGCCCTCTTTGCCAGCCCAGTGCTTCAGGATTACGGTGGTCAGAGCTGAAAAGGCTCTTTATGTGATATAACTTTGCTGTTCACTGATTGGTTGTGTTGTGATCAGATGCAAGCATGAAGAGATTTTGGAAAATGGTCGCCATTAAACCTTTAAAGCAGTGAACCTCTGGAGTTAAATTTGTTTCAGTTATTCAGTAAAAAGACCTAATCTCAAATAAAAAATGAATTGTGATCAAAACTTTTGGAAGGGTAAAGATTTTTTTTAAAACAAAAAAAAAACTTTTTTAAAATTAAAATCACAAATTTTTGTGTCATAAAGTGAAACAGCGCTGGCTGAAGCGGATCCTTCTGATCCTTCCCTATTGGTTAGCGCTGGCTGAAGCGGATCCTTCTGGTCCTTCCCTATTGGTTAGCGCTGGCTGAAGCGGATCCTTCTGGTCCTTCCCTATTGGTTAGCGCTGGCTGAAGCGGATCCTTCTGGTCCTTCCCTATTGGTTAGCGCTGGTCCTTCCCTGTTGGTTAGCGCTGGCTGAAGCGGATGCCTCCGATCCTTCCCTCCTCATGCTCGCCGCTTTAGCAGAAAGCGAGTGTTAAGTAATCTTCACACCATTACACTGTTTAACATCTACTGAAGTGTCCATGTTTTTTTCAAAGAACATCTTTGCAGCTTATGAGGACAGTTGACATGTCGTGTGCTGCTGTCCAGTTTTCATGTCATGCTAGCTAATGTTACCTGGGGTGCAAATCCATAATAAATTCAGACTGGGCTGACAATACCAGGGCTCCTCAACATTAAAGGAGGATCGTATTTTTCAAATTGTGGACCAGGCTGCTTTGGATGTTTAAGGTGTGTATAGTGGCCAGTGTAATTTTTGTCACTGTGGTGTGATTGGGAGGTGGCATCAGGCCTTCACAAACTGAGTAAGTTGGTGAGAAAGGCCAGCAGAGTGAAGGCTGTGACTGAAGAGCATGAAAGGGAAAGTGAAGGGCCCTGATGGACAGCACCTTCTCATCCTGTCTCTGCTGAGCAGAGGAAGCAAAGCAGCTCCTTTGAGTCTCATGTCATCAGCCTTCAGGCTCCTGAATACCACTGCACCCAGGTTAAAGAGATTTCTCCCGATTGTATGTCAAACTACTTAGCAGTCATTAATAATGCTATACATCATCTTAAAAATGAAAATGTTCACAAATTGATACATTTTAAATTCTCTTACAACCACTATTGTGGTTTGGCTTTCAACAAAAGATTTTCACAATGGTTTTGCTAATATTTGGTATCAACCTATTTTAGACTTCTGCCAGGATGGTGGCGCTATTGTATTTCATTACAACGAGTCATTACGAACACTTGAACATGTTCTTGTTCTATTGGGCTGCAGCTACACTCAGAATCTGGGGTTAAACACGTAACCAACCTTTATTTGTCCAGTCAAAATCATCTTCACCACGGCATCTTATCCAGTTATCACACTTCCCTCCCTGAATAAGAAGCTTAGGAAACTAGCCTCTTGAAATGAGGCTTTTCTGATTAGTGGCTGCCACTACTGCAAGTCCTGCAGCAACAAAGCTTATTGGATCCAACAAACTGCAGCATTTATGAAACTGTACTACATACTCCATTTGCCTGAGACCCAGGAACATGCTGCCATCACAAGTTATGTTTTTAGTATCTCTGACCAAGTTACATTATGTATCTCTGGATTCATAACTCACTTACATTAATATAATTATATTTGCTAATCGTATGAAAGCCTAAAATACATCAAATACTATAATTACAAACTGTTAAAGAAGCTAACATACATAAATATAGTGAAGTGCATAAACCAACCCTTAAAAGCAACAATGACGTTTCTACCATCTCTGAACTAACGCCTGGTCTCTGTATTCTCTGACTTAGCTGGAGGAAATGCTCAGTTTAACAGCCAAAAGCTTCAGCTGCACTCTGCTGGTCACACAGGAAGTTAGGAGAACACCAATTTAATTTCATAACAACACAGCAAAGGATTATTACATATGATTCAAATGTAATGCATACATACAATGCACCCAAAAGCATCCATATCCATTTGGTAAAAATTAAATGAAAAATAGACACCAGTTTCACAGTCTAAAATTGTCAGCTAATTTTTGATGATTATTCAGAACTTGTTTAACAAATAAAACTGGAGGGCGAGTCGTAAAATTGTCATTTTGGTACGGTGGCCTCAGCGAGACGGCTGCATGCAAACCTGCAGGTCGGTTAATATCTGCCTCATGGCTACAATCATAGCTTTATCTTCATAGATGAGTTTTTGTTGGATTGATTAAATCCTGTGAGCTGCTTTTATGTATCCATGTGGTCAGAAGCATTTATGTAAAAGTAAAAATATTTCAAAATGGTAACACATAATGTTTATGCAAGTAAGCTGTTAAATACATTGGTTACTTTCAACTAAATACATTTTTTTGTCTGACATGTAGATACCTAAATACTTCAATTGTGAATTAAATGTTAACTCTTATTTAACATCTGCTCCCTTGTTATTTCAGACAGATTCAATCATCAAGCAACTTCCTCTCAGTTCCTGTGAATGGAGCTGAGGAGCAGCGGCTCGTCACAGGGGTGCTAAACCACTGCATAATAATAAAGATCTGCTAACTGAATATAGAAATATATCCAATCTATACTTAGGGCCTGCCAGGCTGCTGCATTTATTAATTTACTTTTTATTGCCAACCAAAACATTTTAATCCTGAGATTAAGACTGGGGCTTTCACATCAATATGCTTACACAGAGTCCCTACTTTTCCATTTGCCATCACACAGGGTAGGTAGTGTAAGGATTTGAGTTTTTCTGTTTATTTAGGTTTCTGTGCCAGTTGAATTTCCTGTTGTCCTGTCTACCCTTGATTGATCCCAGCTCTGTCTAGTTCCCCTGATTACCCCCTGTGTATTTATACCCACCTTGTGTTTCTTGTTCTCTGTCAGGTCTTTCTCTAGACTGCCTAGTGTCAAGTCTGTTAGATTAAATCATCATTTTCTTCATTCCAACCTGGGTCCACAGCGTCTTCCTCACCACCTCTCCACCGCAATTCATGCCAGGTAGGGCAAGACCGGTAACCCAAACCGAGAAAATAACCAGAAAAATGATGGACTTTGGTTAAGGTAAGTCACAATGGGCTAACAGTCTTTCAACGTTCTGGGCTTTCGGATGTAGTTGAGTAGTTAATCATTCAAAGGTATATATTTTATTGCATCCAGTGATCCAAATTTTATGGGTGTGAATATCCAGTTGACTGTGATCTTCTTCCTGTCGTCAGCAGAGTCCCTTGGTCATGAGTACTGTCTTTGTACCCAGTTTCTCTGAGTGTTTCAGCGGAAAATGCAAATAATAATTAGATGACAAATTAAAAATACAAAACTACTTTAATAGTCTAGACTGTTTGTTTTTTTAGACATTTTTTCTAATCATTAAATATTGGGACAATACATTTTTCTTTTAACAAATACTTTTATTGAACCATTTCATTCCTGCATATATACAATTACTGCTGGTTACAATACAATTACCTTAAATGTGTTGATATGGAAGTACATTAGTATTTTAGATATGAAATAATCTTTGTCAGAAGTTGAAATATTTGAGTTACAAATTCTGATATAAAGAAATAATCCCACATGCAAGTTTGGAAAACTTAGTCCTGAACTTTGTTTCAACAACTATCCTAATACAAATGTGTTGCAAGTAGCAAATACTCAAATTCAGAAATACTTTATTGATCCCAAAAGGAAATTAAATGTTATTGTAAGTCATTAAAGTCTTTAAAGATTACATATTGTTTTTCAGATGGATTTCTAAGGCATCTTCTTTGTAGACGGTTACAGTTAAAGCAACAAATCGAAATGAACTCAAATCTCATCAGTGACACTGAAGACAAAGGTGGAGAAACCAAATCCTGTCATTCAAATATCGATTATTAATGCATAATATCAAAAGTACAAATTAATGAATATAATGTTCCAGATAAAATGTGACTTACTTTTCTACAGCTAACTACATAATGTTAGAAAAAGATCCCTAAATGGATTTTGCTTCAGCATAATGTATGTTTCTTTTGGCCTAAGTTGCGTGTTAGAAAGTTAGAATGCGGTCCACTGAGATCTCCACCCCTCTGAAAACCAGCTTCAAATGGCCACATTCACTGGCATCGCCTCTCCAGCCTTTCAGTCCAACTTTCACAGCAGTTTGATTAGGTCCAAAAAGAGTCAAAATTATTCTGTCTGGCAGAAACTGGTGATCAAATAATGGCAATGAATGTGAGTTGAAGTACAGAACATCGGTGGCATTGTCTTTAGCGCAGTTATCGATGGTGACGGAGCCGTGGTTGAAGGCCAGCATGTAGATGTCATTCCCATCTCCTCCAACCAGGTAATCTCCACCGGTGGACACTAAGATGTCATTGCCGTCTGAACCTTTGAGGAGGGAACTCTCATAACCAGACACCAAGATGTCGGAGTAGATGGTTCCGATCACGGCTTCCACATCCTTCAACACGTCTCCTTCAGCATCAGCATAGTGACCTTGTCCGCTCAGCAGGTTAACGTAAACCCCTGAGCCCTTTTCATGGTCACCGCGGTACAGAACAGTGTCTCTGCCAGAACCCCCGTCCACCAGATCAGGTCCTGGTCCAGGAACGAAGACGTCCCGGCCGGAGCCGCCCAGCATCGTGTCCTTTCCATCTTCACCGTAAAGAGTGTCGTCTCCCGTTCCACCAACCAGGATGTCAGCTCCATGTCCTCCAATCAGAGCGTCATCTCCTTCTCCTCCATCCAAGGCGTCATCCTTCCACCCACCAATCAGAACGTTGTCTTGATTGTTGCCTATCATGTAGTTGGACTGTGAAGGACAACCTTGTGCAGTCTGGACCTTTGACAGATTTCTCTGAGTGCTGAGGTCCAAACGGCAGTCCACTTCAGATTGTTTCAGAGTCACTTTGAAAGCTTCAACCTGAAACTGAGGTGCATCTCCAGAGGAGTTCATTGATTTCAGTTTGAAACGAACTCCGTCTGAGCTCAGAAAGTCAAGGTGCTGATGCTGGTCACCAAGACGGTAGTTGATCAGACTAAACTTTAACTCTTCACCTTCTGTCTTGATTGTTACACGCAGATCTTCTGTTGATGAGTCCAACACAACTTGACCTCCATCAATAAAGTCCATGTCCACCAGAACTGTATCAGTTTTCTGATCCTCTGCAAAGTTGTCAATCCACAAGTGACCTCCGTATCCATGTTTGACTACATAGGTGTCTTCTCCTTCACCTCCAGACAACACTGCCCCTCCGGTGTACGGATCAAGCAGATTGTCATTTTTGTTCCCAACCATGATGTCAAAGCTTGAGGAACCAAACATTTCCTTCACTGAATCAGTTTCTTTCATCATGATCTCCTTCCCTTTTGGGCCACAGAAGAGTCTTCGTGATTGTTTGAAACAGAATAGGTCACAGAATGGATCAGTTTGATGTAATGAGCTTCTGTAGTCAATGATTAATGGTTGTATTAAAGCTTCAATACAGCTGTGGATGCTGGTCTTCAGTCCAGCTGTTACTCCATCACTGGTCCTGATCTCCAGGTGCTGATAGACCTTTGAAAGGAACCAGTTCTGTAAGACAACAGTTCTTGTGCTGTTGACCAAGATGACGATGTTCCCTAGTTCACAGATAGCTGTTAAACTCTCATATTGTTCTTTCAGGAAGAGCTTGTCTAAGACCTGATCTGGTGATTGGTTGTTGATGATTTTTTCTCCTCCACCAGGTGTGATAATGTACCAATCCTCTCCTCCTCTTCCCTGCATAAAATCATCTCCACCTCCTGGAATAAAAACGTTGTGTTCATTGTTTCCTTTGATGACATCATTAAATTTTGATCCACGAACCTCAGTCAGGCTGTTTAAAGCTGTATCAGCCAGAAGATCCACCACCAGAGGAGACGAGGAGCTGCTGTAGTCAATGCTTTGAAGTTTTATGCATTTCAGGAACTTGTTGCTCAGCAGACAGTCATTTATGTTATCTGAGACTGTGAAGGTGATCAGATCCTTTGTGACGATGACCAGGTGTTGGTCTCCCTGTGACCTGAACCAGTTCACCAGGGTCACGTAGATGGGTGTGTTGTCATGGTCAGCTTTCAGTTTAACATCAACTCCTTCCACCCAGAGATTAAAACTGTGAAGATTTGCTTCTATTATGGCCAGGTCTGTTTTTCTGTCTCTGGAGAAATTTTCTATCAACACTGATTGGCTGTTACCTTTGATGTTGTAAATGTCTTCACCTTCACCACCACTCAGTCTATCTGTGCCTCCTCCTCCATCTATCAGGTTGTTCTGATCATTTCCAGCAATAATGTCATCAGACTGAGTTCCTACGATGCCTATAACTTTACGTAGAAGTGGATCTGCAGCATTTATAGTTTCACCGAGTTTCTGAAACATCTTGTTGATTCCTGTGGCCACCAGCTGAACCGAAGTGACCACAGTGGAGGAGATCTCAAACAAAACTCCGTCTCCTGACATCATGATCATGTGGCGGTACAGTTCCCCTAAGAACCAGTTCTTTATGGTCACACTGTGAGTGCTTTTATACATCAGCACAACATCGTCTCCAGACTTAGACACAGAGATGTCTCTGTAGTCAACGCTGAAATGAAGAGTGTCCATTGCTTTGGAGGGGTCAAAGTTGTTGATGATGGTTTTTCCTCCATTTTCTGGAATCAGGTATGTGTCTTTCCCACCAGAACCTTCAACATGAGTTCTCTGAGGACCAAGGAAAAATTTATCATCACCTGGTTCACCATAAAGTTTGTAATAATAACTCAACATCACTTCAATCATATGTGTGTCACCTGCCTTCTGGACAGCAAAGAAACGATTAGAAGCCCTGTTTCCTCTGTATGTCCCATATCGTGAATATGAAGCATCTTTGTAACCGGAGACCACAGTCACAGAGCCGGCTGGTATGAACAGGAGAACTTTTTTCTGTAGTGTTGTGTGCTCTAATTCATGTGATTCCCCAGTCCCAAGAATTATATCTGTACTTCCCTGTGCATCAATGTCCCAGCATCTCCTCCCAAAACTCTCATCACTGGAAACAAAATAGTCCATGCAGAGCTGCGACTGACCACTGTCAGCAAGGCAGAAGTCGATGCCTCCTCCGTTCCAGGAGGATGCTCCCCCGCTAAAATCAATGGCAGTCACTCCATCCGTTTCCTTTGTAACAACGTAATATTTACGGTAATCTGAAATCTGAGCAACAAGCCGACGTCCCTCCTCAATTTCATCATAATGCCAATCATAAAATAAACTGGCCACACGAATTTCAAAATGAAAAACACCTTCTCCAAATCCAACAAATGCAGCTCCTATTTTACTCAGGACTGAAGCATCCTTTGGGAGGCTGTCAAGTTCATTTTTTATGCCCATGTAAATATCATCAACTACCATTCGGACCACTGAAAGAGCCACATTTATCGGAGCAATAAAGGGTGCCAGTTCAGGCTGAGCAAGTTCAACAACATCTAAAACAATCATTCCGATATCAAAAGCACCGTCAATGTATCCTAATGTGTCATGCCTCTTAAAATCTTCTACAGCATTGTAAACCCCAAATCCAATTCCTATTATCGGAATGGCTGTCATCGTTCCTTTCATTGCAGGACTTCTCATTATTGTTACTGCAGCTTTGGCAGCTCGACCCTCTGAGGACAGAGCTGTTCTTGCTATTGCAGATGAAGCTATAGCTGCCGTCCCATGAGTCGTTTGCAGAGTCCCAACGACGCCATCTTTGACATGACCTTGTTCAAAAGCACGAATAGATCCTTTCATCCCCAGCAGGAGACCCAGGACCCCAACAGCAGTTCCTACACGCTCCACCTGCTTACTGCCCTGATGGCTGGACGTTAAACTGTGCTCTTCCATTTCCTGAACTGATCTATCCATGTTTTCCTGAAGTTCTTTATAGAACTCTTGAGTTTTTGCTGATAACTTGGTTCTAAACTCGACAGGCTCGACATCTGCAGTATTGAACTCAAGCTGACATATAAACTCTCCATTTTCAATTCTGTTGCTTCCCTTTCTTACATGCATTCCTGCCAGATTTTCTCCAAACTGTTTTGTAACCTGAGTATGGATCTCCTCGGCCAGTAATGCTGATCCTCTGGAGAAATAGGCTTCATGTATAAAGGAGTTCTCTAACTCTGAGGCTGAAATTACGTCTCTTTGTGTTACGTAACCATCATCATGACCACTCAGTGCTCCAGATGCTTGAGGCTCTCCCTCATCTGTAGGTATTAAAGAGCTCTGATCCTGCAGGGTGTCTTTGAATTTTTGGTAATTACGTTTTAACGGTTTAACATTTTCAGTGATGTAATCCGCAACCAAATCAGAAAATCGCTCCAGTAAATCTTTATCACTAACTGTTTGTTCCCACTTGGTGAATAAATTAAATTCTAAACTTATAACTTCCTGGAGAATCTTTGATTTTTCCTCATATTTAGGATGTGTTCGCGGTACTGCTGCTGTTCCACTAAATCCCCGACGCCTTGAGTTAGTCCAACTATCTTGTCTTGCCATTGGATGGTTTTCAAATAGAAAATTTAACACCGATTCATCATTGGGTCTACTGTGAATCAAATCAAGAGCCATAAGGGTCAAAGGAAATGTCCGGAAGTTTCTGGCAGATTCAGCTATGACTGAGGCAGCGAAGTACGAGGCATAGAAGAATGCCTTGTCAGGAGAGAGATTCTGTGAGATGGGGTTTCCTTTAAAAATATCTCTCACATAATCAGCATACTCTTGCTTATTTTGAATACTCCCCTGTATGTTTGAGTACTTTTCTTTGTTTTCACCATTCTGTTCTATAATCCACTCCTTTGTTTTTCTTTGTTCTTCTTCGTCGTTTGTGTTCACAAGCTTTTTTCCAGCTGGAATCATGTACAGAGTTTTTTCATCAACATCAAATATCCAGTCTCCGATCTTCAAGTACGTTATGTCAGTTTCTCCAGTCTTTGCATAGTGACGGATCAAACGGAGGGCATCCTTTCCAGATTTAATCTCATAACAGTCTTGAAGGATTTCTTTTATGTCTTCTGCTTCATTGATCTCTGCCATTTCATTTACAACTTTTTTCATTAGTACATACTGTTCTTCTGGATGTTCATTGTTGTTAATGTCGACTTTCGCTGGCTTGTCACGCTTTGGGTAAAACAGGCCCCAAGTCATAGCTTCAAGCTCATCACAGGCAGATTTTACTTTATCAGGGTTATTCTGATCAACTTTGCTATAAACGTCTTGGTCAATAAACCTCCCTGGTTCTTCTGGCCACTGACTTGATTTGCCTTTCTGTTTGCCGTGGATGTTCTTTGGTCCCAGAAAGTTTCTTTCATTGGTGAAAACTGCCTCCCCTTTGCTGCCAGCTTCACTTCTAATGATTACATCTCCATTTTTGTCAATAGTTGCCACCACTTTTTTGCTGTCGTCGTCGTGCCTCCATCTTTCCCCATCAACAGTAAATTCTTGAGTGATTTTCTCTCCTGTATGTTTAACCTGGACCAAAGAGTTCCTCAGGTGTAGCTCCGTCTCAATACCGGCCTGATGAAGCTCTTTGGCCAGAGTTTCTACAAAAGACTCATCAGATCCAACATCACAGGCCACAACACTGGTTGTTTTTATTTTATTACTCACTTTGTGAGTATTTTGAATGATTTTGGCCACTTCTGGGGATTTGAGTCCTGCCAGTTTCATCTCTCCAGATTGGTCTCTGGCTCCATGACCAACCAGAACTAGCCTGCTGTTTTCTGACAAAGGCACAGGTTCACCACGAATCAGTCTTGGTTTTAGGTTGTTGTCAAGGACATAAAGTGAACTAACTGTTGGATGCTTCTCATAAAGAGACTCAGCAGCTGTTCTCACCACCGGGTTGTCTTGCAGCATGACGATCTGCTGGTGGTCATACTGGGTGCTGTGATCAACTGGTCTTTCTGGGATTTTGTATGTGGAAACAGAGTCAGATTGCTCCATTATCTTGTATATCTGGTGATGGTCTTGAACAGTTTCTAAAGCTGCTTTGGAGCCACGGACCATTAAAACTCGAACAAAGCTGTGTTGGAGCTCTGTGGTTGTGTTTCCATCCAGAGAGAAAACAGCTGCTGCTTCCAGTCCAGGCTTCAGGATCAGATCTGCCAGGGATGAACCAGACAGACCAGAAACAGTTTGTCCATCTTCTGAAACATGTCCAAATATTCTGACAACAGTATTTCTGTCGACTTTTGGGACACAGGATTCATTGTTCAGGCATTCCACATGAACTATTACTGAGTAGTGAGGATCCATGGCGTATTCCTGTCTCGCTCTTTCGCTTGTTGAAGGTTCTTGGTCAGTTATGATCAGAAGCTTCTGTCCATAACTGTGTGAAATCTCTGAAGCTGTCAGCAGCCAGTCGTCTGTCTTCTGCTTTTCAACATGTTCTACCAGGGCTCCAAGATCCTGCAAAATACAGTAAATTCATTCTAAGCAAGAGCATTGAAACATTTTTTAGACATTTTCTTCCTGTGGGTAAATTTCTATTTAAGTGTTTAAGCCTTTGCCAGTGGAATATTAACGGAGGTTTTCTGGTACCAACATATGGATGTGACTCGGTCTTGTTCATGTCTGTTGGCTTCACCACACTGCAAGAAAATCTAGTGTCATCCTTTCTCTTAGTTTCCCTCTGCAATGTAATACCTGTTTAATTTTCTTTCTAACCATGAAAGCACTTTGAATTACCTTATTGCTGAAAAAGTGCTTTACAAATAAAATTACCTTGCCCTGCCTAGTGTTGGGGATCATAACAATTGACTAACATCTTAATAATGTCACTTTGTTGGGTGTGCTGTGGGCAATGCACAACCCACATAAAGAGGCCTTAGTCCTCAACACGGCCATCGCAGGTACGCGTCCCGGCCTGGTGACATTTGCCACATGTCTTCCCTCCCTCTCTCACTACCTACTTTCCTGTCTGACCTTTCAAATAAAGGCCACTAGAGCCAATTAAACCTTAAAAAAGTCACTTTGTTTGAATGATCTATTCTGTAATTACTTTATATTTATACTTTATAAATGTCCATCCATCATCCATCCTTCTGTCCTTCCTTCCTTCCTAGTCCACTTAATCCAGGGTTGGGTCCTGGAGCTCCCTCTCTCCAGCTACTTTGGTCACATCAGCCGAGAAGGATAGTCCCTCCAGGAGTGCAGGGGGATCCATGTGGCATCCCTACCAGATGCCTGGTCCACCGTAACTCCTTGAAGATCTGCTCCCCTTGGGGTGAGGATCTTGTGCCCCTGTACTCTCTTCCCTTTTCTGGCTCAAGATCATGGTCTCTGCTTTGGAGGTGCTGATTTTAATTCCCTGCCAGTTCAGACTCAGCTTAAAACTACTTTAGTGAAAGCTGGAGATCACGGTCTGATGAAGTCAACAGAAGCACATCATCTGCAGAAAGAAAAGACCTGATCCTGATGCCACCAAAATGGATCCCTCAACACCTTGGTTGCATCTCAAAATTCTGTCCATAAAAGATGCAAATTGAATCGGTGACAGGGAAACCTTGGCCTAGTCAAACTCTCACTGAAAGCAATTCCGACTTACTGCTGCCAATGCAGACCAAGCTTTGACACCAGTCATGCAGGAATCGAACAGCCCAGATCAAGGGTCCATATGTCTGGAGTACTTTATCAACTCCAGTGAACTTCACAGCAGTTTACACCACATTAGGTCATTCAACCATTCATGCATACCCTCTGATGCTAGTAAGCTACATTGTAGCCACTGCTGCTCAGGTGCAGTCTGACAGAAGCAAGGCTGCCTTATAATCAGGGCCACCGGCCCTCAGACCACCACCAGAAGCTGACAGAGGTGAAGGGTCTTGCCAAGGACACAATGACTGAAACATTCAGCTGAAGGCTTGAACTAGCAAGCCACTGGTTACAGGACGAACTCCTACCTCTTGAACCCTGGTTTACAGAACACATGTAAACTGGTGGGGCAAACTGCCATCACCCTCCAGGACCCTGCAGAGGGCGTAGAGCTGGGTCAGTGTGCCATGGCAAGGATGGAAACCACAGTGTTCCTCCTGAGTCTGAGGCTTAACCGTGCAGTTGGCTTCAGAACTCTTGAATAGACCTTAGAGGCTCAGTATATTGATCCCCCTTTAGTCAGAACACAAGTCATCCTTTTTAAATAGGGGTACCACCATTCTGGTTCCCTTGTATTGGTAGCCCAATACAAGGGAACTGCCCCGATGTCTCAACCAATTCAACCCCACAACATCCAGCACCTTAAGGTACTCTGGGTGAATCTTATCCATCCCTGGGCCTTGCTACCAAGGAGCTATTTTTAACCACCTTGATGATCTTAGCACCAGAGACTGGAAAGCCTGGCCCTACGTCCCCAGACGCTGCTGCTTCTCTAGACGGCATGTTGTTGGGATTGTGGAGATCTTTAAAGTATTCTGCCCACCGACCCACAATGTCCCCAAGTTGAGGTCAGCTGTGCTCCACCCTCTCAATAAACAGAGTTGGTGGTGCACCACTTGCCCTCCTGAGATGCTGCATGCCACAGCAGAGTTGGGTGTCCTCCAACAGATTCAAGGGTTGCAGCTGCAACAGAGGCTGACCACCATGCAGCCAAAGCTCTGATCAGTTGCCACAACAATGGAGGCATGGAACATGGCCCACTCTGACTTTCCCAGACTGTGCTCAAAGTTTTGCCCAAGTTGGGAGTTGAAACTCCGTCTGACAGGAGGCGCCACTAGACGTTCCTACCACACCCTCAGAATATGTTTGTTGCATTTGTAGGTGACTGTGTTATGGTCCTATTGGATCCAGCTGTCCCTCGTTTCCCCCGTATGTAAGTCCGCCTGTGTTTTTTGTTTGGGGCTGGATTCTCTGTCTCAGTTGCTGCATGTCGGCTGCGTTCCTGGGTTCCTTTGGGTTTTTGAACTCATTAAAACATTTTTTCTCTTCACCCTGGTTTTTACCGCTCTTATCCTCAGAATACATCTGAAAGAATGAATATTATTATAAAGAAATAGTTTGCAGTTCATGAAAATATTCTGTCTAAATAACATTTTCCAGTTTTTTTCATTTATCTTATCCCACTTCTTATTTTTAGATTTCTTCCAAATTTACCAACCTGTTTCTTTGCCATGACACAAACCGCCATGTTTTCACATTCCTGAAGTCCATCCCGCAAACTCAGGATGTTCTGATCAATGTCCAACCTGTTAAAGTTAAAATTCACATTTTGGTTAACAAGATTGGAAAATAAAAGTTCAGTAAACACGATCTGTCAAATCAGATTATTCATGTCTCTAAAGATCTGATTATTCACCCCAGAAGAACAAGATGAGAATATTTATTATCGTCTAACTTGGTGTGAATAATAAAGTCTGTATTCATCTGCAGATATGCTGGAGGGGATTTCGGGTTTGGCTACAGGGGCAGTATGATTATGTGTTTTCCAGGAACGTAGTTCCACTTTATAGCATAACCTAGTAATTTACTTCAGTTATAAAAATGCCAAATTTATCAAATGTGACATAGAATACATCTTAAATCTTAAATTTCTCATTTGCCTGAATACATTCTTTATATTTCTCATTTCTGGTGCTTGTTTTTACTCCATAAAAACAAATTATGTTATTGAACCACATTGTGCACAAAATTGCTTAGTTGAAATATTCTAATCCTAATTTAACTGTGGGATTAAACCAGCTGTGGGGAAAGTTAAACCACCTCAGAGAGCTTGGAAGTCTAAGTATGGGACAACAATAGGTTCACCAAACATGAGTTACTCCATTTTCTGGCGTTGTGTTCAGGCCAACCATCGGTGGGTTTTGGGGAATAGAAAGAAAGATCTTGTCTAATTGTGGGGGAGATCATGTCCACCTCATCTTTTAAGGTGGTGGAGCCCTTTGATGAAACCTGAATCTGTCAAACTATCTTTTGTGTGATGGATGCCTAAAACTGTAAAAAAAAAAAAAGTAAAGTCCTTTACCTTGAAACTGATCTTCGGACTCTTGTTGAGCTGCTGAAATGAAAGATGTCATTACTAACTGAAATAACTCAAACCACACTAAAAATAATGAAACTTTTAGAGTACAGATGGAAAGCCATTTAGTTAGTCTGAGCAGAATATTTATTTTCTTTTATGTTCAACACTTATGACTAGAGAAACAAGAGAAATGCGCTAACAGATCAGCTAGGCAGCTTTGCAGTCGGGCCGAACCAAAACTCAACTTTGTTATGAAGTCTATAAAGAAAGACGGTAGCCGTCACTCCAGACTGAAACATGGAAATGCAGAAATCATAAACATTAACAACGCTAGAGCTTTATTTGCAAGTTGACAATCACAAACCGAACCTGCAATCAAACTCAGCCTGCAACGAATCTGACAACTTCTTTGCAGAGAAAATTGAAAGAATTAGAGGATTAATCTGCACATCCACACTAAATCCAGTACCAAACCCAGACATAACAAATGCAGAAAAAATGATTCGAGTTCAAATAATTATAAAACCCTAGAAGAAATAAGTCAGTGGAGCTCCAGTTCCTGCTGTCTGGACGTCCGACCCTCATTTCTTTAAGAAAGTCCTGCCTGTCATTAATGATCTGATCCAGATAGTAACTCATCGCTCTCATCAGGTGATTCCCTTGGAAACAGCAGCTACCAACTAGGCCCGTCACGATAAACGATAAATCAATTAATCGCACGATAAATTAAACCTATCGACCTCATTTTAATTATCGGCTTCGTCTCTTCTGGTCTTTTTCTTTCTCTTGATGACACTGAATGAAAAACGGCTCAACTCCACTGACCCTCATTTCTCAGTCTGATGTCCAGCTACACCAGTTGTCTGCCGAGTGTCGGCCCATTTTCAAAACCTGAGACACACCGGCCGTTTCTCCATATGCGTTCAGTCTGTACTTGTGTTCAGTACAGACTGAACACAACGTCATCGTCGATGTGTTCAGTCTGTACTGAACACATCGACGGCGGCCCAAGTCCTGTTCCAGTCAAAGTACACATCCAGGCGAGAACGCTCAAAGTACCCGGATGTGTTCTTGCTCCGCCCATTTTATCCAGGATGGATCAATGCATCCTTCTGCGGACTTGAGGCAGCAAGATATCCCACAATGCAATGCGCCACCAGCAGCGGTAAATATAGAAGGTCAGTACAGTCCAGTTCTACACCACCCGGTTCTCATCACCCGGTTCTACACCACCCGGTTCTACACCACCTGGTTCTACACCATCCGGTTCTCACCACCCGGTTCTACACCACCCGGTTCTACACCACCTGGTTCTACACCACCCGGTTCTACACCACCTGGTTCTACACCACCCGGTTCTACACCACCCGGTTCTACACCATCCGGTTCTACACCACCCGGTTCTACACCACCCGGTTCTACACCACGTGGTTCTACACCACCCGGTTCTACACCACCCGGTTCTACACCACCCGGTTCTACACCACCCCGGTTCTACACCACCCGATTCTACACCACCCGGTTCTACACCACCCGGTTCTACACCACCCGGTTCTACACCACCCGGTTCTACACCATCCGGTTCTCACCACCCGATTCTACACCACCCGGTTCTACACCACCCGGTTCTACACCATCCGGTTCTCACCACCCGGTTCTACACCACCCGATTCTACACCACCCGGTTCTCACCACCCGGTTCTACACCACCCGGTTCTACACCATCCGGTTCTCACCACCCGGTTCTACACCACCCGATTCTACACCACCCGGTTCTCACCACCCGGTTCTACACCACCCGGTTCTACACCATCCGGTTCTCACCACCCGGTTCTACACCACCCGGTTCTACACCACCCGGTTCTCACCACCCGGTTCTACACCTCCTGGTTCTACACCACCTGGTTCTACACCACCCGGTTCTACACCTCCTGGTTCTACACCACCTGGTTCTACATTCCTTCACTGGGAGTTTATAAATCACTGAACAGATTAAAGATCTGCTGCTGCTGAATCAACCTGCTGGTTCTGGTTCTGCTCTGCATCCAGAACCAAACATGGAGAAGCAGCTTTCAGCTTCTATGCACCACAGATCTGGAATAAACTTCCAGAAAACTGAAAAACTGCTGAAACCCTGAGCTCCTTTAAACCCAGACTAAAACCAGGAGCCGATTTTGAATCATTAATCAATAATTAATAATAATGTAATAATGTCATTAGTAAAATGTTTTAATTGTCGATTCTGTTTCATGACTTTGTGTTATTTGTGTTTCATGGTTGGTTGAAGTGACTCAGTGCTGCGGTTTCTAAATGAATGAAATTAGCTTTTCCTGCCTTGTACGTTTTACCTTCTACCTCCCACAGGGGGCAGTGGTGGTGACCAGCATAGTTCCTTATAAATGACTGAACACAGTTTGAAGGATGTGGGTAATTATTCTGTCATGACCACCAGGAGCTTCATGTTGGTCTCATCCGTCAGGTGAAGCTCAGACAGAATCGAACCTGTGAGGCTGTGAGGCGTCGCTGAGCCGCTGGTGCTCCAGGTGCTCTGACAGCCCGGTCAGCCGATGAAGAGCAGCAACGTCTGGTCTCAGCTCCTCCCACTCGTCTTCTCTGACCTCTGCAGAGGGAAACACTGAGGTCATCCTGAAGGTCATCCTGAAGGTCATCCTGAAGGTCATCCTGAACCATTTCTAGAAACCTTTCATTGACGGACATGTTCTCACATTTCAAGGCCAAACGATGTTAAATCACTGATCAATAATCAGCTGATTGGTTAAAACTCGTCCACCTTGTTTCTGCTGTTTGTTTCCAGCTTTGATCAGATGAAACTGGAGGTTTCATCTGATGAAGGCAGGATCATCATTTTGTTTTGTTCTGGGTGTTTGGTGAATTTTGGACGGTTCCTACCAAACCCGGCGCCGATGTTCAGGAGGAGGAGGATGAAGAGGAGCTGGCAGCTCTTCCTCCTCGCCATCGTGCTGAAACAGGAGCAGGGAGAGATTCTCATGTCAACATTGATCTAAACGTTGATCTGGAGGCGTTTTCATGATGTTTAGTTCTTCTCCTCCATGACGCCAGGCTGGGACCCGACCCCACCGCCAGGCTGAGACCCGACCCCACCGTCAGGCTGGGACCCGACCCCACCGCCAGGCTGGGACCCGACCCCACCGCCAGGCTGGGACCCGACCCCACCGCCAGGCTGGGACCCGACCCCACCGCCAGGCTGGGACCCGACCCCACCGCCAGGCTGGGACCCGACCCCACCGCCAGGCTGGGACCCGACCCCACCGCCAAGCTGGGACCCGACCCCACCGCCAAGCTGGGACCCGACCCCACCGCCAGGCTGGGACCCGACCCCACCGCCAGGCTGGGACCCGACCCCACCGCCAGGCTGGGACCCGACCCCACCGCCAGGCTGGGACCCGACCCCACCGCCAGGCTGGGACCCGACCCCACCGCCAGGCTGGGACCCGACCCCACCGCCAGGCTGGGACCCGACCCCACCGCCAGGCTGGAGCTCTTGGTTCACTGCAGGTTTTACTGCATCAGGCAGTAAAACCTGCAGAAATCTGGGTCATCTTGAAATAACTGAGTAAATAGTTTAGAAGAATCATTTTTATTTCACCCTAAGTCAGTCATTCTCTGTCTCCAGTGGAAAAACTTCATGAAATATTCAAACATCTTTGAAAACTGTTACTAGAATAAATGATTAAAACTCGTTATTTTCCCTCGTCCTCCCGGATTCAGTGATGCGTGGAAACCAAAATCCACGTCACACAGAGTTTATTTCACCGTTAAAGCATAAAATCAACAGCTTCAAACACACCAAGCAGACTTTCATTACCTGACAGAAGGAAATGTAAAGAGAAAAAGGAAAACATGCGTTTTTGGAGATTTCTGCACGGCTGCAAATAGCAAATCGATTATAGCAAATCGATCAGTTCCTGTGGAGTTTTATCTAAAGGCGTCTCTTCAAATGACGAAGTTGGGACGTTTTATTTCCTTCTCAGGCCTTTGAGAGCCACTGTCTGGTCAACAGAGACCAAAGGTCAACGGAGACCAAAGGTCAACAGAGACCAAAGGTCAACGGAGACCAAAGGTCAACAGAGACCAAAGGTCAACGGAGACCAAAGGTCAACGGAGACCAAAGGTCAACAGAGACCAAAGGTCAACGGAGACCAAAGGTCATCTGGAGCCTCGGTTTTCCTGCAGTTCTGTTGGTTTTCTGGACTTTCCTGTTGGCTCGTGACCAGCAGGAGGTTCTGCTGTTTTCTCTAATGTGATCACAGAACCATCCACTCTGCCCTGGTTCTGCTGCTCACTGAACATTTTTCAGCCCAGAGATCTGCCGACGTTATGCTGAGTCAGATTTAATCTAAAGTCGTTCCCATATTCGACCCTCAGCTGTTCATTTTCTCCACTTACCGTGATCTGGAGCCGTTTGTTTCAGACTGAGACGGTTTTACTCTCCACACACCGAACCTCCAGGATCAGAAGTTTGGGGAAAACCAGCCGTGGAGGAGGAGGCTGCAGTGAAGCAATCCCACTGTGGATCCGACCCCATTGGACCATCGGGAGGTGGAGCTCCTCACTGTGCAACAGGAATTTGGTCCTGAATGAAAACCAGCGATCTGCAGATCAGGAAGAGGCAGAAACATTCATCTTCCCTCTGCGCCTCCTCTCTGGTTCGCCTCCTCTGAGGAGGAACTTAAAGGTGCTGAACCCATGAAGTAAGAGCGATACCCTAACTCCATTCTCTCTGCTCACAGACAAACAGGAAGACATTTAATGCACATCTGCAGATTCACATTTTCATCGTCTCAGAATCCAAAATGGCTCTGACATCACGGTTTTCCAGCCCTGCTGTATTGGGAAGCTTTGACCAGTGGGATACTGGACCTCGTCTTACACTGGATGTGTTGGAAGTTCAGAGAGTTAAAGGTCCTGCAAGCTAAACCTGCTCCATCAGAAGATTATTAGCCTGCTGGTCACGAATCAACAGAAAAGTCCAGAAAACCAGAACTATTCTGGCCGACTTCTTCGCTCGCAAGCAGGGACCCATTTCCACACAACTTAAAATGTCAGACTGACGTTTCAGTAAGAACAGACCAGTGTGGATCAACCAACAAGTAGTATAATTGTATTAATTATACTAGTTAGTATAATTAATTAGTACTTAGTATAATTATATTCCTCTACAGAGGCTGGAAGCGTCGCATCAGAGTCCAGAAGGGCCGTCAGTGGAGGGCCCGTGCAGAGACACCTGAGGAGGGCAGTCAGCTGACCTATGATGGAGTTTATTCAGGGCAGAAGGTCAACAGGACAACCACGGCCTGCCCTCAGGAGGCCCCTCAGGTGGCCCTCAGGTGGCCCGAGGCCCCTCAGGTGGCCCGAGGCCCCTCAGGTGGCCCGAGGCCCCTCAGGTGGCCCGAGGCCCCTCAGGTGGCCCGTGGCCCCTCAGGTGGCCCCTCAGGTGGCCCGAGGCCCCTCAGGTGGCCGAGGCCCCTCAGGAGGCCCTCAGGTGGCCGTGGCCCCTCAGGTGGCCGAGGCCCCTCAGGAGGCCCTCAGGTGGCCGAGGCCCCTCAGGTGGCCCGAGGCCCCTCAGGTGGCCCGAGGCCCCTCAGGTGGCCGTGGCCCCTCAGGTGGCCCCTCAGGTGGCCCGAGGCCCCTCAGGTGGCCGAGGCCCCTCAGGTGGCCCCTCAGGTGGCCGAGGCCCCTCAGGTGGCCGAGGCCCCTCAGGTGGCCCGAGGCCCCTCAGGTGGCCCGAGGCCCCTCAGGTGGCCCGAGGCCCCTCAGGTGGCCCGAGGCCCCTCAGGAGGCCCGAGGCCCCTCAGGTGGCCCGAGGCCCCTCAGGTGGCCGAGGCCCCTCAGGTGGCCCCTCAGGTGGCCGAGGCCCCTCAGGTGGCCGAGGCCCCTCAGGTGGCCCGAGGCCCCTCAGGTGGCCCGAGGCCCCTCAGGTGGCCCGAGGCCCCTCAGGAGGCCCGAGGCCCCTCAGGTGGCCCGAGGCCCCTCAGGTGGCCGAGGCCCCTCAGGAGGCCCTCAGGTGGCCCGAGGCCCCTCAGGTGGCCGAGGCCCCTCAGGTGGCCTGAGGCTGGCCGAGGCCCCTCAGGTGGCCCCTCAGGTGGCCGAGGCCCCTCAGGTGGCCCCTCAGGTGGCCGTGGCCCCTCAGGTGGCCCCTCAGGTGGCCGAGGCCCCTCAGGTGGCCTGAGGCTGGCCGAGGCCCCTCAGGTGGCCGAGGCCCCTCAGGTGGCCGAGGCCCCTCAGGTGGCTGAGGCCCCTCAGGTGGCCCCTCAGGTGGCCCCTCAGGTGGCCGAGGCCCCTCAGGTGGCCGAGGCCCCTCAGGTGGCCCCTCAGGTGGCCGAGGCCCCTCAGGTGGCCCCTCAGGTGGCCCCTCAGGTGGCCGAGGCCCCTCAGGTGGCTGAGGCCCCTCAGGAGGCCCAAGGCCCAGGACGGTCTGTGGATTGACTGATCCGTTTTAAGTTTCAGGCTCTACAGGTTCCACCCACCAACCCCAGCAGCTCCTTTCACTCCTGGAGGGCCTGAATATCAATGGCAGGGCCGTGCAGAGACCACTAAGGGGCAGGTGCTCAACAAAAAAAGGGCCCATCTAACCGCCTTCTAGGACAGAATATTAAAGCCTCTCAGCTTTCAGAGTTTAAGAAACAATGATAAATACAAAATTGTGAAATACACAATCAAAGCTAAGAAAAATCTCTATACAGAGCATAACACTATGCATATGCAAGATATTTTATTAGTAATTTCTTTCTGCAGGTCTATTTTGTTATAGGAAAGTTTTGCAATATTCAAACCCGCAATTTAGCGAGATATGTAAATCAGAGCTGGACCACCAGACATATTTTGTCTTTACAGAATTACACTATTAAAAATATAAACAAGGGCACAATGCAACCTTTTAGTGACTGTAATCTATAAAACAGAGCTGCCTGTTTGCTGCAGTGGAGATGAAGATGGTCCATTCAGGAAAGCAGAGCTGCATCAAACTTTAACGTGGAGCTGCAGAAAAAAAACAAAAAAACAAAAATTGAATTGTTAATGCATGTCACTGTGGGAAAAGCCTACTGAGTTTTGCTTAAAACTTTTTTAAACACTTAAATCACACATTTGTCTCATGAAGTGAATTTTTTTTGCAAAACAAACTTATTTGTGCATGTCATAAATCTTTTCTTGATATTCTAAGTTTTTGTTTGACTCAAAGTTTTGCTTGCGATTCTCACATGACATCATGGGCAGGAGCCAAAATCACAACAAGATTTCTGATGTGTGCAAATAAAAGTTTATGTTTGTCAAATAACTTTTTAAGTTCACAAGACAAAAAATAGTTATTTAATTAAAAAAAAGTTTTTTTAAACAAAAGAATTTGTTTTTTTAAAAAAAATCATTACAATTCCAAAAGTTTTGATTACAATTTTATTTTACTTAACTGAGGTTAGTTTATTTTTTCCCATTGAATAATTGGGGAAAATTTAACTTCATACTCAGCAAACCAGACCCTAAACTTCAAGTCTGGTTGAGTTTTTTCCCCTTCATTAATGACATACATTTTATCTATCATGGTAATTCAGGGCGAGTTATTTTTAATTCTAAATGAATATCCTTGTTGGACTTTTATTTAAGTGCTATGTTTACCTAACGCCAGAATAAATGCGATGTACATTATGCAGCAAAGGAAATTAGAAGATCGGACATTTATCCATTATGGAGATGATAAGTTTTGGACGGGCGATGTGCCTCGTACACAGGGAACAAGCTTTTTGTTATCTAGCTTTGCTAGCAAAGTCGTTAGCTAGCAGCTAGCTAATAGCACAACAGCAGCCTAATGTCTGTATGATAAAAATACTGAATCGATAGATCAGAACAGTTTCTCCTCACCTGGCTGTCTCCTCCCCTCAGTAGTTCTTCAGAGAAAGGCAGACAGAGGCCTGTCAGTGTCTGTTGTATTTCATTACCTCTCTGCTTAAACCGCTGAAGCAGAAACGATACTTTCAACGTTTTCCGTCATCTGACAAGCAGCAGGTCTGCTCCACTTTATTCACCAAAAACGTTTATATATATATATATATATATAAAATTCACCAAAAACTGTTCTGTAATCTGGAACATAGACATATGATCTGGATCATTCGCTATGCTGAGCTCCAGTTAGCCGCCTTATCTCACTGCGCGAGAGGCAACTGCGTCATGCGTCACGGGCAAAAGGTCAAAGGTAACAAGGTGACCGGCTTATTATGTTGTACAAAAAATAATAAAATAATTTTAGTACATGTTATTATGTGTCAGAAGAGGGCTTTGGAAATAATAACAACAAAAAAAATTGACCAAAAGGGCACTTTTGGGCAAGGAGCAAAAAGGGCAGGTGCTCAAGCCCCCCCAGCCCCCCCCCCCTCTGCACGTGCCTGATCAATAGTACCAAAAAATCCCTCTGAGCTGCAGCTGTGTGGAGTGGAGGAGTGGGGGCAGGACAGGTGGTCCGCCCAGGGCTCCAAACGGGCTGGGGCTGCCTCTGGGTCCAGATGGATCCTGAGACTCTCCACCAAACGAATCACTGCAGAAACATCTGTGAAGCTTCAAACCGAACCAGGTTTGAAGCTTCGTCTGTCCTGATCAACTCAGACTTTGATCTGAGGACGTTTTTCAGGTCCAGCAGCTCAGAAACAGCGACTCTGCTGTCGATCATCACATCTGTCATCATCACTGATCATCTCTGATCATCACCGATCATCACTGATCATCTCTGATCATCACTGATCATCTCTGATCATCACCGATCATCTCTGATCATCACTGATCATCACTGATCATCACTGATCATCACTGATCATCACTGATCATCTCTGATCATCACTGATCATCACTGATCATCACTGATCATCACCGATCATCTCTGATCATCACTGAGATGTTTTTATCAGTTCAGTTTCTGCTGCACTTTGATGGAATATTGTTTGTTTTCATGTGGACTTTTTATTTATTATACATGTTTTATCTGTTCAGCATCAGTTCAGCTGATCTGAATAATCTGGATTATAATTTTTACTCGGTCAGATTTTGTTCTCCAGAGGAACGTCAGTTTCCACCAGATGGCGCCACATCCAGCAGAACTGAGGAAATGTTGAAGTCTGAATAACTGATTAAAGCAATTTATGTGTTTTAACACTTTCATTTCATTTAGTTAGTAATTTATACTATTTTTAAACTCTTTAATTCAGGAGAAAAAAAGCAAAAGTTTAATTACAATTTCATAATTTTTTTTCCTCAATTATTGTTTCTGTTCTCTTTTTAAATATGAAGTGAAAGTTAAAATAATTCATTTAAATGTTATTTCTGATCCTCATTTTCTGATTGCAAGTCAAAGCTGGTTTAGCAAGAACTGTGGGGATAAAATGTGATTAATATAAAATATTTAATATTTACTTAAGAGGAGAAAAAGATTTATCTGGCAATAAAGTCATAAACTATCTTATGGTAATAATTTTCCATGGTCATCTTTAATCAGGAGGTATTTATGCTGAATAAATGTAATGATTAAAAAAGACCCAAAAGAAAAACTATTTTTATTATTTCTAAAGAGTCTGAGGAAAAAGTGGGTCGATGTTTTCTGGTTGTAGACGAAAGCAGAAACATTGTTGGGAGTCGATTTTTGAACCATGTTTTCAAAGATGATGTCATTTATCTGTAAAGGTAAATCCACACAAAGTGAAAAATGATCACCTGCAGCAACGTAGTACCAGAACTGAGGTCCAGGCGGGCCGCACAAAACCCTTCAGAGGGCCGTAAATGGCCCCCTGACCGCACTTTGGACATCCCTGACTCCAGCCATGAAGAAAGTTTCTGTCAGGTGAAATCAGCCAGTAAATATAAAACATTACACTGAACAGTCGGGTTCTGGTTCTGGAGGAAACGGATCCGCCCGTTGATCCGGGGAAACGCCTCCGTGTGTGTGAGGAGCGCCGAGCCTCGGTGTCATGTGACACACACTCACACGCAGCAAAACACTGTAAAAATAGCTTGGTGGGTCACACACACACGGCGGGTCAGTAAACAGGACGGACGCCGAGCCTCAGGTAGGAACCAGAGGACGGATTCTGGGTCGGAACCAGAACTATGACCTCATCTGATCGATTGTTGGATTTTCTGTTTAACAGTTTGATTTTAAAAACCAAAATGTTTTCTGTGTGAGCAGCTAAAATTAGCAGCATGTTGTAATGAGCAGAACGGAGATTTAGAGATCTGAGTAAAATCTGCCAAACAGATCAAATATGTTTCTGTTAAAACTGAACATTTCAGCTGAAACCATTTGAAATTCATTGAAATGGTTAAAAATACAAAACTCTACAAGGTGATTCAAGGTGATTTTCAGTGATTTAAAATCCGTCTGATCCCACAAACCAGACCGACCCGGATTTGGCAAACTGGGTAAAGCAGAATCAGGCCAGATCTGGCAATGATGGGATGGTTCAGCTGAGGCGGGCCGCACCTGGGCCAGTGATGTCATTTCTCACCTGGGCCAATGGTGTCACGCTGCATTTGGGCTGGTGAAATTACATCACTGGCCCAGGTGTGGCCAGTCTTGATACACCACAGTTGGGCCAGTGATGGCAGGCCACACCTTGCCCAGTGATGTCGCAACTGGGCCAATGGTGACACACCACACCTGGGCCGATGACGGCAGGCTGCATGTGGGCCAGTGATGTCACACCTGGGCCGGTGATGTCACACCACGCTTGAGCCGGTGATAGCATTTCGCACCTGGGCCGGTGATGTCACGCCGCACCTGGGCCAGTGACGGCAGGCCACACCTGGGCCAGTGATGTCACGCCGCACCTGAGACGGTGATGGCAGGCCGCACCTGGGCCTGTGACGGCAGGCCACACCTGGGCCGGTGATGTCACGCCGCACCTGAGACGGTGATGGCAGGCCGCACCTGGGCCTGTGATGGCACACCGCACTTGGGCCGGTGATCTCACACCTGGGGCAGTGATGTCACACCACACTTGAGTCGGTAATGTCACGCCGCACCTGGGCCAGTGATGGCACGGGGCATCTGGGCCAGTGATGTTGCAACTGGGCCAATGGTGTCACACCACATCTGGGCTGGTGAAATTACATCACTGGTTCAGGTGTGATATCACCGGCCCAGGTGTGGCCAGTGTTGACACACCACACCTGGGCCGATGACGGCAGGCTGCATGTGGGCCGGTGATGTCACGCCGCACCTGGGCCAGTGACGGCAGGCCACACCTGGGCCGGTGATGGCATTTCGGACCTGAGACGCTGATGGCAGGCCGCACTTGGGCCGGTGATGTCACACCACACCTGCGCCAGTGAAATGACATCACCGGCCCAAGTGTGGCCAGTCTTGACACACCACAGTTGGGGCAGTGATGACACACCACACTTGAACCGGTGATGGAATTTCGCACATGTGCCGGTAATGTCACGCCGCACCTGGGTCAGTGATAGCAGGCCACACCTGGGCCAGTGATGGCATTTCGCACCTGAGACGCTGATGGCAGGCCGCACCTGGGCCAGTGATGGCACGCCGCATCTGGGCCAGTGACGGCAGGCCACTCCTTGGCCGGTGATGTCGCAACTGGGCCAATGGTGGCACACCACATCTGGGCCGATGACAGCAGGCCACATCTGGGCCAGTGATGGCAGGCCGCATCTGGGCCAATGGTGTCACACCCCGTCTGGGCTGGTGAAATTACATCACTGGTTCAGGTGTGATATCACCAGCCCAGGTGTGGCCAGTGTTGACACACCACACCTGGGCCGATGACGGCAGGCTGCATGTGGGCCAGTGATGTCACACCTGGGCCGGCGATGTCACACCACGCTTGAGCCGGTAATGTCACGCCACACCTGGGCCAGTGATGGCACGGGGCATCTGGGCCAGTGATGTCACACCACACCTGGGCTGATGATGGCATTTCGCACCTGAGACGGTGATGGCAGGCCGCATCTGGGCCAGTGACGGCAGGCCACTCCTTGGCCAGTGATGTTGCAACTGGGCCAATGGTGTCACACCACATCTGGGCTGGTGAAATTACATCACTGGTTCAGGTGTGATATCACCGGCCCAGGTGTGGCCAGTGTTGACACACCACACCTGGGCCGATGACGGCAGGCTGCATGTGGGCCAGTGATGTCACACCTGGGCCGGTGATGTCACGCCGCACCTGGGCCAGTGACGGCAGGCCACACCTGGGCCAGTGATGGCATTTCGCACCTGAGACGCTGATGGCAGGCCGCACCTGGGCCAGTGTTGGCACACCGCACTTGGGCCGGTGATGTCACACCACACCTGCGCCAGTGAAATGACATCACCGGCCCAAGTGTGGCCAGTCTTGACACACCACAGTTGGGGCAGTGATGTCACACCACACTTGAGCCGGTGATGGAATTTCGCACATGTGCCGGTAATGTCACGCCGCACCTGAGTCAGTGATAGCAGGCCACACCTGGGCCAGTGATGGCACGCCGCATCTGGGCCAGTGACGGCAGGCCACACCTTGGCCTGTGATGTCGCAACTGGGCCAATGGTGGCACACCCCATCTGGGCTGGTGAAATTACATCACTGGTTCAGGTGTGATATCACCGGCCCAGGTGTGGCCAGTGTTGACACACCACACCTGGGCCGATGACGGCAGGCTGCATGTGGGCCAGTGATGTCACACCTGGGCCGGTGATGTCACGCCGCACCTGGGCCAGTGACGGCAGGCCACACCTGGGCCAGTGATGGCATTTCGCACCTGAGACGCTGATGGCAGGCCGCACCTGGGCCAGTGATGGCACGCCGCATCTGGGCCAGTGACGGCAGGCCACTCCTTGGCCGGTGATGTCGCAACTGGGCCAATGGTGGCACACCACATCTGGGCCGATGACAGCAGGCCACATCTGGGCCAGTGATGGCAGGCCGCATCTGGGCCAATGGTGTCACACCACGTCTGGGCTGGTGAAATTACATCACTGGTTCAGGTGTGATATCACCGGCCCAGGTGTGGCCAGTCTTGACACACCACACCTGGGCCGATGACGGCAGGCTGCATGTGGGCCAGTGATGTCACACCTGGGCCGGTGATGTCACGCCGCACCTGGGCCAGTGACGGCAGGCCACACCTGGGCCAGTGATGGCATTTCGCACCTGAGACGCTGATGGCAGGCCACACCTGGGCCAGTGATGGCACGCCGCATCAGGGCCAGTGACGGCAGGCCACTCCTTGGCCGGTGATGTCGCAACTGGGCCAATGGTGGCACACCACATCTGGGCCGATGACAGCAGGCCACATCTGGGCCAGTGATGGCAGGCCGCATCTGGGCCAATGGTGTCACACCACATCTGGGCTGGTGAAATTACATCACTGGTTCAGGTGTGATATCACCAGCCCAGGTGTGGCCAGTGTTGACACACCACACCTGGGCCGATGACGGCAGGCTGCATGTGGGCCAGTGATGTCACACCTGGGCCGGCGATGTCACACCACGCTTGAGCCGGTAATGTCACGCCACACCTGGGCCAGTGATGGCACGGGGCATCTGGGCCAGTGATGTCACACCACACCTGGGCTGATGATGGCATTTCGCACCTGAGACGGTGATGGCAGGCCGCATCTGGGCCAGTGACGGCAGGCCACTCCTTGGCCAGTGATGTTGCAACTGGGCCAATGGTGTCACACCACATCTGGGCCGATGACAGCAGGCCACATCTGGGCCAGTGATGCCAGGCCGCATCTCGGCCAATGGTGTCACACCACATCTGGGCTGGTGAAATTACATCACTGGTTCAGGTGTGGCCAGTGTTGACACACCACACCTGGGCCGATGACGGCAGGCTGCATGTGGGCCAGTGATGTCACACCTGGGCCGGTGATGTCACGCCGCACCTGGGTCAGTGACGGCAGGCCACACCTGGGCCAGTGATGGCATTTCGCACCTGAGACGCTGATGGCAGGCCACACCTGGGCCAGTGATGGCATTTCGCACCTGAGACGCTGATGGCAGGCCGCACCTGGGCCAGTGATGGCACGGGGCATCTGGGCCAGTGATGTCACACCACACCTGGGCTGATGATGGCATTTCGCACCTGAGACGGTGATGGCAGGCTGCACCTGGGCCAGTGATGTCACACCACACTTGAGCCGGTGATGGCACGCCGCACCTGGGCCAGTGACAGCAGGCCACACATTGGCCTGTGATGTCGCAACTGGGCCAATGGTGGCACACCACATCTGGGCCGATGACAGCAGGCCGCATCTGGGCCAGTGATGTCACACCTTGGCCGCTGATGTCAGAACTGGGCCAGTGTTGACACACCACACCTGGGCCAGTGATGGCATTTCGCACCTAGGCCTGTTATAGCAGGCCACGCCTGGGCCAGTGATGGTTTCGCCACACCTGGAACAAAAATGCCAACATGAAAGAAGAATTTGCGGTTTTAAACAGTTTAAAACTAAAACACGTTTTTAGATGGATCTGTATCGTTATTACAAGCTACTGTCAGTAAACCCAGATATTAATAAATCCTTTGGTTCTTCTGTGTTCTGCTTTTAGCTTCAAAAATAATTTAAGAAATTTAAATATTCCTTCAAGTTCCTCCAACAAGCAGACTGGAAAATAATCTGGAACTGCCGCGACTGAACTGTTTCCATTTTTTATTTGTGCTTTTAATCAGATATGTTAAAGCTTTAATTTAAAGTTTGTTTGTTTTTTTCATTTTAAAAAGTGTTATTAGTTTGTTCAATCTGAGCTAAATTCACCTGGACAGGTTTCCTCAGTCATGCAGGCAGATCGCTACAAACTTCTGGGTTAAATTACATCAGTTTTAAGGAGGTACAGTCAAAGTTAGATTGACGCATTAATCCATGATAATCTGGGTTTAAACAGTTTTATAATGTGTAAAACCATTTCAGGATCAAAATCCTTACAGACAAAAATGGACATTTTGTTTATCATCAAATCTTTAATTTCCAGCTTAAGTTTTTTTTTTTAATCTTCAGTAAAACACTTTTCAGCCTCCGGGTGGCGCTGCAGCACAGAGAGGCAAAACAGGCTCTGAAATAACTCATAACTCAGTTTGAACAAATGTTCAGAAGAAACTCAGTAAATTTTCGTGCGTTTTTCTGGTCCAAACCCAGCAGAACCGATGGGTCCGAACAGGAAGCTCGACGTTCCGGTCTACGATCTTTCTGCGGTCCGAGGAATCTGGGAGGTCCGAGTGAAGAAGTACAGAACCAGGCAGAAGAAGGAGCAGGAGAGGGTGGAGAACAGCGCCCTCGCCAGGTCAGTTTCATCAACCGTCAGAGCAGCGCTGCTGTTCACAGCCTGGCCTGAAGGGGGCGCTGCTGCTGTTCACAGCCCGGCCTGAAGGGGGCGCTGCTGCCGTTCACAGCCCGGCCTGAAGGGGGCGCTGCTGCTGTTCACAGCCCGGCCTGAAGGGGGCGCTGCTGCCGTTTACAGCCCGGCCTGAAGGGGGCGATGCTGCCGTTCACAGCCCGGCCTGAAGGGGGCGCTGCTGCTGTTCACAGCCCGGCCTGAAGGGGGCGATGCTGTCTCACCAACTTACAGCTTCAGTCCCAAAACTAGACGGAGACTCACTTCAGAGTTTTAGGTCTAAATACGACATGCCTGCTTTTCCAGCAGCTAAATATTCCAGAAGCAGCTGGAAAAGCCGCACATATGACAGGAAATGACCTAATTAATGACATCAGCCGTTTGTGTATCTGAATGTATCTGAATGGATCTGAATGTTTCTGAATGGATCTGAATGGATCTGAATGGATCTGAATGGATCTGAATGTTTCTGAATGGATCTGAATGGATCTGAATGGATCTGAATGGATCTGAATGTTTCTGAATGGATCTGAATGGATCTGAATGGATCTGAATGGATCTGCTCACTGAGGCTGACTGGTGATGGAGTCACAAGCTGCTTTTAGCAACATGAACACGGAGGTATTTATAGCAGCAGGTCAGATGTCCGGTCAGAAACCAAACAACAGGAACGTCCTGCTGCTGTTCGCTCGTTAACACCTGAGATCCGTCCTTCGTGGATTCAGACCGTTTCCTGTCTGCAGGATCGATCAGCAGTGGCAGTACCGGATCTACTGCAAGAGCATGAAGGCCAAAGAGCTGCAGCAGCTGCACCACTACCTGGAGAGATCCCTGCTGACGGAGCCGGAGCCGTCCGGAGGACACCTGGACCGGACCACAGGTAAAACACCGGAACAGGTAAAACACCAGAACAGGTAAAACACCGGAACACAGGTACCACAGGTAAAACCAGATCACTGGTACCGAGTTTAATATGGAGATTTTATCTTTTGGAAGAAACCCAAACCGTTGTTCTGGCCAACGGTTCACATGGGAATGAGTTGATCAGAGTACAGAACATGTTCTGTACTGGTGGGTTTTCTGACTTCATCAGGGAGTTAATAACCATGTAATAACCATGTAATAACCATGTAATAACCATGACCTCACATAGAGCCGAGTATCATCAGCATAGCGGCGGATATTTTCTCCATTTCACCAACTGGAAGCTCATAGTAAAGGAAATGGACCGAGCTCAGAACCCTGAGGTTCTCCACCAGTCACCCTGGTTAGACAGCAACAACGGTTCTGGAACAGAGTAGTTTTGGTTCTGATGGACCCGGCCTGCTCCCAGAGGAAGAGGCTCCAACATGGAGGAACTAGGAGACCTTCGCCTTGTCTTCAGCTCAGAGGACATCATGGCGTCTCTCCGTCCCTGAGCGTTTCAGCTGCCATGATGATCAGGAGGAAATGGATCCGACGACGGCAGCGGCCATTTTCTCCTGACTCAGCAAACAGAAACCATTTGCTCCTCCTGAGAGGCTTTAGGAACCTGCAGTCTGATTGTCAGCCAGACATTCAGGTAAAGTGTTTCTGTTCCTCTTAGACGTCCAGCAGGATGAGGATCATCCGGATCGGAAGGACCTGATCTTCCGGCTGGAAGGAGATCGCTGGCTGGTGAGTTCCCACATTCCAGGGAAAGGGAACTCTGTTCCCTCTGTGATGTTTGAGGGAACCGTCCTGCAGGACTTTCCCCGGGAGCTGCAGTGGACCACCTACCTGCAGGAGTGGCACGTCAGACGGACTCGGATCCGCCAGCTGCCCGACTTCCTGGCTCAGTTCACCCAGCTCTCTGTGCTCGAGATTCCCAGAAACCTCATCGCGGACCTGCCGCCTCAGATCGGTGAGCAGAACCGGGCCAGAATCTGACCCAACTTCTATCAGGTCCGTTTGCTCCTCATCAGCAGGACGGTTGGTTGTTTCCACCTAAACTCTGTGTCCATCTCCTGTCTCCGCTTCCTGTTTCCTGTCTGTTTCCTGCTTCCTGTCTCTGTTTCCTGTTTCTTGTCTGTTTCCTGCTTCCTGTCTCTGCTTCCTGTCTCTCCTTCCTGTTTCCTGTCTCTGTTTCCTGCTTCCTGTCTCTGCTTCCTGTTTCTTGTCTGTTTCCTGCTTCCTGTCTCTCCTTCCTGTTTCCTGTCTCTGTTTCCTGTCTGTTTCCTGCTTCCTGTCTCTGTTTCCTGTCTCTCCTTCCTGTTTCCTGTCTCTGTTTCCTGCTTCCTGTCTCTGCTTCCTGTTTCCTGTCTGTTTCCTGCTTCCTGTCTGTTTCCTGCTTCCTGTCTCTGCTTCCTGTTTCTTGTCTGTTTCCTGCTTCCTGTCTCTCCTTCCTGTTTCCTGTCTGTTTCCTGCTTCCTGTCTCTGTTTCCTGCTTCCTGTCTCTGCTTCCTGTTTCCTGTCTCTGCTTCCTGTTTCCTGTCTCCGCCTCCACCAGGGAAGCTGGCGGCGCTCCGCAGGCTGAACATCAGCTACAACCGCCTGTCCAGAGTTCCTCCGGAGCTCGGAGACTGTGAGCAGCTGGAGCGTCTGGAACTGGCCGGAAACCTGAACCTGAGCGAGCTGCCCTTTGAGGTGAGGCTGCGGGTCTGTGGACCGGGTCAGAACTGGGTCGGAACCGGGTCAGATCCCTCCTTCATGGTGTTTTCCGCCTGCAGCTCAGCGGCCTGAAGCAGCTGGTCCACCTGGACATCTCGGAGAACCGGTTCGCCTCCATCCCGATCTGCGCCCTGAGGATGAGCCGCCTGCAGCTGCTGGACCTGAGCAACAACCAGCTGAGCGACCTGCCGCAGGACATGGACAGGTAGCTGTCCAGGACAGGTAGCTGTCCAGGACAGGTAGCTGTCCAGGGAGGACATAAGGGAGAGCTAAGTGCGCTAGGTTAGCAGGGTGTACTTTCTTTTCCTGCTGGTCAGCGGGGTGTACTTTCTTTCTGTGCCCAGGCTGCAGCAGCTCTCCACCCTCTTCGTCCATCAGAACAGCCTGTCTTACCTCCCCGTTTGTCTCGCCAACATCTCCAGTCTGAGGATGGTGGTTGCCAGCGGCGACGGGTTGACCAGCGTCCCGACCCGACTCTGCAACGACCCGGAGATCAAGTAAGATCCCAGCAGGTCGGCGAAGCCGTGAACCGTCGGACCGACCGCGTCTGTGTCCCGCCGCAGGTTCATCCGTCTCCATGACAACCCCGAGAAGAGGAGGAGGAAGAAGGAGGAAGAGGAGAAGAAGAAGAAGGAGAAGAGGAGGAGGTGGAGGGAGCAGGAGGTGAAGGACGGCAGTGAGAAGGAGTTCATGGAGGCGTACATCAGCACGCTGAAGGACAGAGGTCAGTCCAAGGTCACCTGCAGCGCTAGCGGTGCTAACCGCTAACGCTGCTAACCGCTAACGCTGCTAATCGCTAACGCCGCTAACCGCTAACTCTGTTTGTCCCAAACCAGACACCGTCCCCTTCTCCACCACCAAGGTCTCCATCTCCTGCCTGCTGTGACGGACCGGAACCAGAACCAGAACCAGAACCAGAACCGGACCCGTTCTGCAGAGTCCAGTCGGGTCAGAACAGCTGCTGGACGCGGGTCCAGATCCTGGTTCTGGAGGTTCTGTTGGTTTTTCATGTTGGTTTTATTTCAGTTTAAATTCCAGATTTTTCAAAGTTTCCAAGTTTTAACAGGAAAATAAGAATAAAACCATAAAACCTGAATAATGAGAACAAAATGTTACGGTTTTAAAACTAACAAATCAGATTAAAGTGTAAAATTTAATCTAAACCATAATTTCCACAGAATCAATAAGGATTTAAATCTCAGTGAATTTTCTCATGAAATATTTTAATATTTCCATATGAATCATTTCTGCCTGTCAGAATTTTAAATTATTTTTGGATTTTAATTTAAATACAGATGAAATATAAAGTTTACAGAAAATGAATTCTAAATATTCCTCTGGAATAATTTCCATTTAAAAATAATTTTTTGTTCCTGAAAGTTTCAGGTTGACCTTTGACCTTTGTGTGTTTTTGCTTTGAAGAGTTTAAATCTGAGTTTGAAGTTGTGACCAAACATAAAAATCAGAATTACAGAAATATTTTGTAGATTTAAATGTTTCAACATGATTTTAGTTTTTTCCAGAAGTTCTGGTTTTATTCCGACGTGATTTTAGATTCCAGGAAATGTTTCCTGTTTTTGTTTTTCTGGACTTCCTGCAGTTTGTTTGTAGTTTTTATGATTTCAGAAGCTTTAATAAAATCTGGTGATCAAAATTCAACGTGACTTTGAACTACAGAACCGTCTCACCTCAACGGCACAAAAATTACACTAAAATTATTCAGTCAAATTTTTAATCTCTTCAAAATAAAAGTGGATTTGTTGTTAGAAAAGGCTAAAGGGCCACCGCCCCTTAGCCCCTCCCCCTCACACTAGCCCCGCCCCTCAGAGCCTCGTCCCAGTCAGGGGGCGGGGCTAAGAGGTGATACTCTATAAACTCTTTTAATTTCATTTTCTTACCTTAAACATTTCCATAAATTAAATTCATATTTTATCATTTAAGTTTTTGGTTCTGATCCGAACCTGGAAATGCGATGGAAACATGCAGAGTGAAACTCGGAGGCTCGGTTCAAACATCTTTATTAAGATCGTCACAAAGTTCTGAAAAAACCCGGCTGGTAGGAACCGGGTCGGTTAGAGGCACTAAAGCGCAGCAGACACATCTGGACCACAGCTGCATGGTTCTGGAGGTTCTGGAGCTACAGGAACCGGGTCAGCCAGACCGGACTGCCCGGTTCTGTTAAACTGGACCTGCTGTGACGCTGCAGAAGGAACCAGGAAGCAAACCGGACCGGCCCAGACTCCAGAAAACCGTCCAGATGTTTGGTAAAAACGTTCCGGAACCAGAAACACGGATCCCAACCGGAACATGTGCTCTGGTTCTGACGGGTCGAAGGTCAAGCAGAACCTCCAGAACCAGGCGAGGCTCTGAGGTCTGACCCGACACCGTGAGTCCAGAACCTGTTGCCATGACACAGCGTCCCCTAGACGTCACCATGGTAACGGAGTGGAGGCGGCGGTCCGGGAACTTCCTCCGGCCGTCGTCATGGTAACCGGGGGGGCGGGGCCAGCAGGTGCATAATGAAGCAGAGAAACTCCAACAGGTGAGTCAGTTTACCTGCTGGTAGAGTCCAGAGGGGGCGCTGTTCCCCCAGCCCTTTGGTCTCAGCCAATCAGGAGAGAGGAGCTTATGAACGCCGTCAGTGATTGGCCGCCGCCCGCTCACATGCTGCTGTCCTGCAGGAGCGGCTCGATGTCCTCGGCGTCGCTGGTGGGCGTGGCCAGCGCCGCGCCGCCGTTCTGAGCGTGTGCGGGCTTCGCGGCGGCCGGACCGCCGGCGGGGCGGAGATTCTCCGGGATGAAAACGGCGACGACCACGGCGAGGATGACGGTGCACGCCCCGAACAGGAAGGGAGGGCCCGGGATGACGGCGCGCTGCGGAGACAGGAGGAAACGGTGACCTTTGACCTCTGATTCAACAGAACCTGGTCTTTAGCTCTTCTACAGTGGCCGACCCGATCAGAACCGGTCAGGTTCTGTTCTGGATGCTCAGTTAAATGTTTTTATCATAATCTGATGTTTTTATTCCTCTAATGAAACCAAAGAAGAAGAACGGAGCCGTTACCCAGCAGCCCTCAGTAAAGATGGCTGCCGCGGCACTACAGGTTTTATAGAAATACAGAAAAAAACAAAAAGTGACACCTCACTTCCTGTTAAATAAGAAAATAATTTAGCCGACAGGTGAAGATAAAAATACCAGCAGATGGAAGAACAGATTCAGATTCAGTTTCCATCTTGAATGAAAAATGTTTCCATCTGTTGTAATGTCTTGGTTTCATTTCTGCTCTCAATGTGTTGTTCTGAGGGTGGGCGTGTCCAGGTAGGCGTGCCCAGGTGGGCGTGTCCAGGTGGGCGTGTCCAGGTGGGCGTGTCCAGGTGGGCGGTACCTGTGTGTCCGGCGTTCCTGTGGCTGCTGGAACGTCGCTCAGCTCCACGTTGAACAGGAAGAAGATGAATCCGTAGAGAGCCGGACCCAAACCGTTACAGAGGCCCCGGATCCCTGTGATCATCCCCTGGACCACGCCTACACACACACACACACACACAGAGTTAGGCTGCAGCTGATTGGCTGCTGTAACGTGAAGCTGCTCCTGATTGGCTGCTGTAACGTGAAGCTGCTCCTGATTGGCTCACCCTGCTGGTCGGCGGCGGCGTTGTGCGACACGAGAGCAGAGACTGCTGGGAAGGTGATGGAGGACAAAGCAGCAACGGTTCCTGCTGCCCACATCATCCTGCAGGGACAGAACCGACCCGTCAGAACCAGAACCAGGATCAGGACCGGGAACAGAACCAGAGACTCACCACGGCTCGGACCCGAAGGCGTACCAGCCCAGCTGCAGCAGCTGGAAGCCCAGACCCAACAGAACCGTGTTCTTCTTCCCGATGGTTCGCATCAGAACGCTGAGCAGGACGGTCTGAGGGGACAGGTCAGGGGTCAGAGGTCACAGAGACAGCTGCTGCAGACACCTGGAGGAACAGTTCTTTATGCTGATTCATTTGAACAATAGATCTGAGTCGTTCTTTGTTTTTACAGTTTTCTCTCCGATTCTTCATTTAGAAATAAATGTATTTAATCTGAATAAAACAGGAAGTCTGAACTCGCTGCTCCATGTTTGTTTTCACTGTCATGGCGACTCGGTGCTAGCGGATGCTACGCTAACGCAGCCGGAGAATGAGCTGGTCTCAGTTAGCTGCAGGGGTCACACTGTTATATTCAGGTTTGTTTACCTTTGTTGCATTAAATATTAAAGAGGAATTTTGGTTCTAAGTTCACTTTTGTTACATTTTCCTTTTATAGCATTAGCATTCACAACTGGCTATGCTAGCTAGCATTAGCATTCACAACTGGCTATGCTAACTAGCATTAGCATTCACAACTGGCTATGCTAACTAGCATTAGCATTCACAACTGGCTATGCTAACTAGCATTAGCATTCACAACTGGCTATGCTAGCTAGCATTAGCATTCACAACTGGCTATGCTAGCTAGCATTAGCATTCACAACTGGCTATGCTATCATGCTGCAGCTCAGCAGAGAGCCGACAGCGCTAAGACCCGCCCCTTGCTGTGATTGGTTGTTTCTAGTTAGCGCTGGGAGAAAGGAGATAAAATTAGCTTTAGCCAATTCCAGCGAACCTGAGCAACGATGGAGAGGATTCCCACCATGGCGATGAAGGCAGCGATGGCTTCAGGGGAGAAATGGATCACCTGGAGGAGACGAGAGGAAAAATCAATCACTCCGACGGTCCAGCATGACGGAGGAGCCGTGTGTGTGTGTGTGTGTGTGTGTGTGTGTGTGTGTCTCTACCTGCTTCAGGTAGAGGAAGAAGCTGGAGTACTGTCCGGCTTCAGGCAGGTAGGACAGGAAGACGGTGATGCAGATCAGCAGAACCGTGGAATCCTTCCCGACGCGCCGCAGCGACTGAAACAAACAACCAATCAGAGGTTCAGCTGCTGGTTCTGGTTCCGGTTCTTCTGCCGGGTCCGACTGACTCACAGCGAACGGGTCGGCCTGCTCCCAGGAGATGGGGAACCCCAACGACGACAGCCTCATCTTGTCCGGCAGCGACTCGGGAACCACGAAGAACACGAAGGCGATGTCCGTCACCGCGATCACCGTGGCGACCAGCACCACCAGGCTGTCTCCATAGCGACTGGACAGGTAGGCGCCGATGGCCGGGCTCGTCACCAGGCTGGCGGCGAAGGTCGCCGACACCTGGGAGGAGGAGGAGGTCAGGTGAGCCGGGTTCTACAGAACCGGCTCTGATCCAGGCCGAACCAGGTCGGGAAAACCAGGACTCTGAGGAACGACCCGATGAAGCTACAGACCGACTCGGACCCGATCAGAATAATAAAAGATGGTGGAACCGGTGGGATGATTTCTCATTTAGCTTCTGCTGAATATCATGTTAGCGTAGCGCTTTAGCGCCGGTGGAACTGATGTTTATGATCAGTGACTGAGGAGTAGCGCAGTTAGCATTTTGGTTAGCATAGCTAACCACTGTGGTTTCCTTTAGAGTCATCCATCCAATCAGGACTCAGCGTTTCCACAAACTACCAGCTGGTTCTGAAGACGATCCGATCAGTTCAGCTGGTTCTGTTTAATTCATCCTGACAGAATCGTTACTGATGGACCTGGATAATGATGATGATGATGATGATGATCTGATCTACAGCTGCTGTGATGTCAGCAGCCTGCAGCGTTCTGATTGGTCGTTACCAGGCCGTAGGCGGTGCTCCTCTCGTGCTCCTCGGTGACGTCGGCGACGTAGGCGAAGATCACGGAGAACGTCACGGCGAACGTCCCCGACACGGCGATCAGAGCAAAGTACCACCTGGAGAGACAGAACCGGGTCAGACGGAACCGGGTCGGGTCGGTTCTGCAGCGCATTGAGGGTTAACAGCAGGGCAGGAAAACATGGCTGATTTTATGGAGGAAAATAAAGTTTCATTTAGAGTTCAGCTCAGAATGAGGCAGGATTCACCTGAAACCAGAACCAGACCAGAACCTCTCTGTGGTCACATGACCTCTGACCCGGTTCCACCTGGTTCTGACCCATTCTGAGTTTAGCTGATTTTTTCTCTCCTAGATTTTAGAAATATTTGCAGTGAGTAATTTAACGGTGGTGTTTTGTAGGAAACACTGCCACCTGCAGGTCGGAGCTGGCATCACCGCCCATTTTTAGTAGAAAAAAACTGAAACAAGAATGACAGGGTTTGTTGATTTAACGTGAATGTTTTAAAAAGTGATCTATTTGTCTTTAGCTGCAGTAAAACATGGAGCAGAAACAGATTTAGAGAGAAAAACAGAAAGTTTGTCACATTTCGATGGTGATTCTGGTTCATTAAACCCGTCAGGAAAACAAATTTTTATGGATGTGAAATGACCACAGAAATTATTGCCATAAAGAAAAATGTTGTTATGAAACTAATGCCAAGTCAAATAATGGAAATAAACTTTAAATTCTAACATTTAAAACTGGAAAACATTTTAAATACCCAAAATAAAAATAACTTGGAAGAAACGTGAAAAAAATGAACAAAGAAAATTATTGATCTTGTTTTGATTTAATTGATTCATTTCGATCGGCTTCCTGAGAGCGGGTCGGCTGCTTCAGAACCCAGAGAGCCGGTTCTGTTCTGCTGAACCGGGTCAGAACTGAACCAGCTGCCGGTTCCTCAGATTAAAACCATTCAGAACCAGACGGACTTCTGGGAACTGGTCAGCATGGCTGCGTGTGGCGCTGCGAGCGGCCAGCAGGGGGAGCCAGAGGCCTGATGCCGCTCACATGAGGAGCATGTGATGGTTAAACCCAGCAGAACCTCAGAACCAGAACCCGACCGGGTCCCACATCACAACGTTTCTGCTTCATCAGAACCTGAGAAACTTCAGAACAAAGTTTCCCACAGAGACGAACAGAACCAGGACCGGTTCCGATCCGAACACACAGGATGGGTTCTGATCCGCAGCTCAAACATCCTGACATCAGGTTCTGACCCAGAAACTCTGAATATGTGGAACCAGAACCGGACTCACCAGGGGCTGATCTTCATGAAGGGGATCGGAGCGCAGGTGAAGAAGACGGTGATGAGGAGGAAGGACTTCCTGCCCCAGGTGTCCGACAGAGCACCAATCAGAGGAGCCGACAGGAAGGACAGGAAGCCCTGAGGACAGAGAGACACGGCCATTAGAGGACGGGTCCGACTGGTTCCGACCCGGTCGGGTCAGACAGTGATGTGAAACCCGGTGGTAACAGAGGAAAATGGGACGCAGCAGCGGCCCGTTTCGCCGCGTTCCATTTCTATTCATACCAAAGTTTCTGATTTGAATCAGTTTTTCCTCCTTTTTTACATTTAAATTATTAAAAGTTATTATTTTAATAACTTCTGTAATTTGTGGAGAATCCAACATCGTTTCAGATCTAATCTGGTCAGGCGGGTCGGAACCAGACGGTCCTGGAAGGGGAAGTGCTGCATGACTCTACTTCCTGTTGTGGTTAAGCCCCGCCCCCTCACCTTGACGCCGTGCACCAGGCCGTTCATCAGGAAGGTGTGCTGAGGGAACGTCTCATGGAGAACCTGGAGAACCAGACCACAAGACGTCAGCCGACCCAGAGCCCGGTTCTGGTTCTGTCTGAACCGAACAGAACCGCCGACCCGGCTCTCACCTTCAGCATGGGCGTGGTCAGCAGGCCCCAGGCGAAGAACTCCAGGAAGATTACCACCACCGCATGGGTCACCCTGGCCCGGGTCCGCTTCAGCTGAGGAGAGAACCACACAGAACCACTCGGAACCGGGTCAGAACCTCGGGTCAGAACCGGTTCTGGGTTCAGCAGATCAAACTTTGATCCAAACAGGAAAGATTCTCAGGAAATGGAGGAAGTGATTCATTAAGGTGTTGCCTGGTGGTGCATTTAAGGACAGAGAAAAGTGGGAATTTTGCGCTTCATGTGTTTATTGCATGGAAATCAGTTTCTTTAAAGATTGAATAAATAAATTCTGTTAATAATCATTAATAATTTATCCAGATAAACTAATAAATGCCCCATGAAATAAAAGCTAAAAGTTCCTGAAGTACAGGAAGTAGCCCTTCAAAATAAAATAATTGTTTTTGTTTTTCATGTGGACATCATGTTCCTGTATTTCCTAATTATTTATGAATGATGATATTAATGTACTGAGTTCTGACGGAGCCCAGCGGTTCTTCATCTGACCCAGTCGGATCATTTCCTGTTCTGACTCTCGTTTGTGAGACTAAAGTTCCTCCATGTCTGCAGGATTATGGTCTAAAAATAATAAAAATAATAATTACAGAAGTAAAAATAATCCAGAAAACATTTCGCTCTCCAGAATTTGTTCCCATTTAAAATTTCTTGAGGAAAAACTTCAGATTTTTACTGAACTGCTTGTAATAAAACATAAAGAGATTATTTTAAAACAGAACCCGGATCAGAACCAGGGAGCGGGACGGTTCTGACCCAATCCAGCCCTCCAGACCAGAACCTGCCAGTTCTGGTCGGATTGGTTCTGCAGCAGCAGCCCGGTCCGGTCCGATCCATAGTGTTAGGTAAGCAGGAGGGATTTAGGAGGGATTTGGTCCGTTTGAGCCGCAGCTTCGGACCGGACCGGACCGGACCGGCACTGATCCAGGACCCAGCTTCTGGTTAAACTGGACCGGGTCAGAAACTCTGTGCTGCAGGCCAGAACCGGGCCTGACGTTCTTGGTTCTGTGGAAGCTGATGAGCCGTTAGCGCTCAGATGCTAACGGCTCATTAGCTTCAGGAAGTGGAGGATAAAAGCAGCGCTGTTCCTCTGCAGACTGAACCGGATCACATGACCAGAGATCAGCTGGCTGTCAGCAGCACAGCGACTGCATTCATCAGGTCAGAGGTCAAACTGAGCCTCCTCCCTGCCGTGCTGAGCTCCCAGAATGCAGCAGGGTTTCTGCCAGATCCGTTTCCTCTTGGATCAGAACCTCTGTGATCCGCCTCCAGCTGGGAGGTTCTGATCTAACTGTGAATCTGATCAAACCAACTTGTTCCTCCACTTCTTCCTGCGCTGATGCGAGCAGCAGCCATGTTGGAACGTGAAGTTAGACGTTTAACTGCGACCACAACTGGAACGCATCGCATCCTCAGCTTGGTTCTGCAGAACATCATTTCTCCTTCAATCTGGTTCAGGGTCATGACCTTTGACCTGTGGACCTCTGGGGTTGTCTGGTCATTTCTCTGAGTTTCACACTGTAACCTTTGACCTCAGGCTGAAGCTGCTGGGACATCAGATGTTTCCTCTCTGGAAGATGATGATGAAGATGACCTTTGACCTTTCTCAGGTGAATCATCAGCACCAGCCTGATATTTTCTCTCTTTGGTTCAATGGAAACTTTCCTTCCCTTCAATCATGGATCATATTTTGTATTAAAAACAAGAATAAAATATGAATTTAACTCATTTTAACCATTTCAACTATCAGCAGGACCAGATTAAAGTTTATTCCATTTAATCTGGATTTCTGGTCATAGTTAATAATATTAACATTTATTCTACAGAAAAGCACTAAATAGATGATTAGGTTATTTTGCTGCTGTGTTTAAATGGACCAAAGAAGTTCCTCCACCAGGAACCAGAACCAGCTGATGGTTCGAGGAGGGAGGGAGGAAGTTGGTGTCTGATTCATAGCTGCTGGCCAGGCTTTGAGTTAAATTAAATTAGATTATAATCCGAAAGGAGATCTGGATTACATATTTCAGTCAGCTTCTATAAAACATTTCTACATCTGTGAAACATCCACTTTACTGTAGAAACATAAACTCTTCAGAACAAACTTTGCACTGGGAAACATTTATATTTTATCTCAGAAAAAAGACAAAAGCAGAAATTTTAGATGTTTTTCCTTCTTTAAACCACTTTAGAGATCTGACTGAAAAATCTTAAGACTAGCGACGCTTTGGCTTGTAAAGTGACCCATTCTAGACTCGATCAATCCAGAAACTTTGGACGTGAATCATCTTATTCTAGGGATTTAAAAAGGTGATGGGTCATTTCTCTGGTGAGCTAAATAACATGAAAGCCCAGAATATTTTTGTCCTTCACAAACTGGATGAAAGTTCTGTATATTTCACAGAACCGAGTAACCTAGTCCAGATTTAATTTCAGTAGATATTTTAGCTTTTTAATAGGAAATCAACGGATTTCCAGGTTCCGAGAAACTGTGAGCTGGCCCTTTAAGAGCCAACTCTGAGCAGCGAACCAGAGGCTAACTTCTACACCGGAAGAACCGACTACCGTTCATCTGAATTAGCCGCTAACAGTTTAATCTGACGGATTAAAATCCATGCGTGTTTTAATTTAGCACCACTCACCGAGACCAGTTCACAGAGCTAATCCGGCTAACACTCACCGAGCTCCGGACCAACATCCTGCCGCTGGCCTCGGTCTCCGCTTTCTCCCGGGGCGCTTCACATCTTGTCGTAACGACTTTCAGCTCCAGTCCTCGGAACTGAACATCCTCCTGAGGTTTCTCCGTCTTTTCCAGGGTGTCCCGCCGTGTGAATGAGGCTCCGTGCTCTCCGTGATGTTCGCATGTATTCCGGTTCCGTTCGCTGTGAAGTCCGCTGAAGTCGCTCAGCTTTCGGTTTGACTAGAATTCCTCCGCTTTGATTGTAACTTTACCTTCCGTCTGTTTGGTTTGTACGCGGGGGTACGGCAGAGGGGCGGGGATGTTTTTTTCATGACACTATCGGAGTGGGTGGGCATAAAACCGCCCGACTTGACATTCCCTGTAGCCAAAACAAACCAAGCCGGTCCTGGATCAGATCCTCCTCCCATGTTACGCGTTTAAAATGCAACAAGATCTGACTCAGGATCAGCCTCACTCCTACTGTAAACACAGTGAGCAACTCGCCTCCTGCTGGACTGAAGCTGTCACTACACTGCAGACACCGTTTCATTAAATCAGCAACTTTAAAAAAATAAAGTTTGTGTTTAAAAAAAGACGTCCTGGTGCCCTTAAATAAAATGTCTGTTTAAACTGCAGCTCGTGCTCCGTCTGCGGCACAAACAGTGCGGAGACAGGAGTCAGTATTTGGCAGGAAGATCCGGTGTCTTCGTCTGGCAGGGCTCACTATTTGGCCAGAGGCAGAAAGGCGGGACTCGACGGTTGAAGAATTTTTTTGGCTCCGCTGAAAACCTGCACGCATAAACCGAGCAACGCCACGGAAATGAGCAGGGAGGTTCCTGTCTGGGTTGTTCAAAATAATATCAGCCTGTCTGATAATGACGAGTTATTAATTTAAATTATTATTCCGTTCTGATGTTGGAAAAGTCAAAACTAAAGAGTCAGATTTTTGATTCAGAATAGAGAAAAAAGGAGAAGCCCGAGAATGAAACCCTGCCCCACTGAGAGAGTCAGTTTTTATCACAGATATAATAAAAATACAATTCAGTTTAAAATGAAAATAAGTAAAAGTTTGCAAATGGCAGTGAAAGAGAACATTTATCCAGGGATGAAAGTAGTTTTAAATTCTTGGGGGTACTATGACTATATATATATATATATATATATATATATATATATATATATATATATATATATATTATATATATATATCCAGCACCCTGAGACTGTACACGAGCCGTAAGGAAGGAGGCAGAGGACTAGTGAGTGTGAGAGCCACTGTCCAGGATGAAACATCCAAGATCCATAAATACATCAAGGACAAAGCCTCAACGGACGATGTGCTCAGCGAATGTCTCAGACAATGGGGAGCAGAGGACGAGGTGCTGGAGGAACCATCATGGGAGGACAAGCCCCTACATGGGATGTACCACCGACAAATAACTGAAGTGGCTGATATCAGGAAATCCTACCAATGGCTGGAGAAAGCTGGACTCAAGGACAGCACAGAGGCCCTCATCCTGGCCGCCCAGGAACAGGCCCTAAACACCAGAGCAATAGAAGCTCAGATCTACCACACCAGACAAGACCCAAGGTGTAGGTTGTGCAAGGAGGCCTCTGAGACAGTCCAGCACATAACAGCAGGGTGCAAGATGCTGGCAGGGAAAGCATACATGGAACGACATAACCAAGTGGCGGGCATAGTGTACAGGAACATCTGTGCCGAATATGGACTGGAAGCCAGAGACAATCAATTTAATTTCACATGATTATGGCAGTAGAAGCCATTTGTTTGTTAAATACTTAATGAAACATATTTATCATGTTTGATGTTTGTTGTGAATGACGATAATTAGTTCAAGATTTATTTATTTATTGAACGTTCAGAAACTACAGAAGCTGTGATTCGCCACAGCAAAGGAAAACAACCTGAACAGGTGATCAACTCTAAACCACTCAAACATTTTTACTCTCACTTTGTCATTTAAACACACCCGTTGCCATGGTAACCTCCTGCGCTCCCCAAGCCGACCAGATTACGTTAAAAACATTCAGTCCGATATGATATCAGGTTTTCAGGCTTGATATTTATTTTGCTATCATTAATAATCCTCTCATGAACACAGAGGTGGTTGATTAGTTCAGTTTAAACTCCTGCTCTTATTTTGGTAATGGAACCGAAACGCACAGAATTGCGCAACACTTTGTTGAAACAATAATGATTATTATTGTTGTTGGGTCATTAATTTGAACTTCTTTTTGTTCTTTAATAAAGTTGTGAACGTTTTAAGCCAATCAGAGCAGGACCTGCTGAGCCTCAGTTTGTCTCCTGATGCTGAGATCCACGTGTTGCTGCTCTGATCTGCTAAAGCAGGAACAGAAACTATGAAATGGGAAAAAAGTTATTTATTAACTGATTAAGTCGTGTTCCTGCCAGCATGCCTAGGTGGGCCCCATGTGGGGAATGGAGGGCTGATATATGGGTCCCATATGGGTTTGTCCCACCTCGGCATGCTGGCTGGGAGATTGTTCTTGAAAAACTAATCAATCTCGGCTGATTAGTTGCTGCACAGTGAACCCATTGATTCTTTACAGCCGCTCCTCTCTTGCTGCGAACCAGAACCAGACCGAACCCCCTCATTTCAGCAACAGGTAGAAACCTTCAGCTCGGAGTTCCACACAGATCCGACTAAAGTTTAGGAATATTCACTGTCAGAATGATTAAAAGGATAAAATTTAACTGAAAAATAAACTAAAAACAGAAATTAGACCGAAACATATGACGTCATACTACAGCAGAAAGGAGGAATAAACATCTTCCAAAAAATCTCAGGAACTTTAAATATCTAGTTAAATTACATGTTTACTACTAAAATAAACTTAAAATAAATTGAGATTTAGCTCAAAATTTCAGATTTTTTTCTATAAATTTTGACTTTTCCAGCTCAGAAATGTCCAGGTTTTTTCTACATTTCTGAGATTAATCTAAAAACATTTCATTTTTTTTCTATCAGATTTTCATGTTTTCATGTAGTAATTTTATGAGATTAATCTAGATTTTTTGAGTGTTTTGACTAACATCAGAAGACCTGCTGACGGAAAGTCCCAGGAAAACGGGACAGTTGGGTTTTCCTAACACCTGGGCTTTTATTTTGAAGGGCGGCGCCAGACTTTCCCGCCCTCCCTCCATCTTGGCGCAGCCAGCTTGACGCAGCGGAGCCTCAAACGGAGGCAGAGCGGATCAATCTGGAGCTTCGGCGGCTGATTGGGATCATGCGGCAGCGCTGACCGCCGTGTCGGTGAGTACCCGCGGCCCGCGGGGCCCGCTGCGGAACCGGGCCCGGAGCCGCGGTTCCGGTCCAACGGTTTCCTACGAAGCTGCGAGCTCGGCGCCGTGTTTTCTCCCCCAGCAGACCCCACACCCCCCCACTCTGCCTTTGTTCGCTTGCGCCTTTTCTTGCGCCTCTGCGGGTTTTGGTAAATAGTGGCGCAACGTGGCCGCCGCGCTGCGGGAGGAGGCAGTTTGCGGTGCGCTGTTTTTCTGCGGGTTTGTCGCGTGCGTGGGTGCGGCGGTTTGCGCTGCCGCTGCGTGTTTTTAGCAGACTTTGAGTGACCTCTGGATGGACATCTTCATCATCCTCAGCAGCCAAAACAAGCAGCAAGTCCTCCTCATGGCTCTGAACGGCCACCTGGGGGCGCTGCAGCTGCTGGACGGGTTTCTGCTGATTTTATCAGTCCCAGCAGAGCCGGTCCCACCGCCTCCAGGGCCGGAATCTCTATGGACCCCGGGGGGCCGGATTTACATGAGACTAGCAGCTGAAATGTTTGTCACTTCCCACACTTTTCCCCAGGACAGTAAATGATTATCAGCGCTGCTCTTAAGTCAAAATATAACCAGATTGTTGTTGATTTTTGGCTTATTTTAGGACACATTTCCACATCATTAATATTTTGGCTGTTGGTGAGCAACAATAACAGATTAAAAACAGTTTCTGATTTAATTATTTTAACCACTAAAAATGCAAAGCAACAATTAAAGATAATTTATTGCGTGATTCATTGCAATTATCCACAAATTACAAACTGTTTTTCTGACTTCGGTTCATAACCGATTACTGCAGAATTGTAGCTTTTAAACCTCTGGTGCTTGTTTTAACATACATACAAAACATTTCTATCAAGTTTTTTTTTGCTTCCAGGAAAATGAAAAAAACTTTTAAAATGTTGATGACAAACAACATTTGGTGATTTTAGCCATTAATTATTTTGGTGGTTAAAATAATTAAACAGTCCTTCTTTTCCCCAAAAACTCACATATTGTTCTATATGATTTGATGGCATCGCCCTTAGAATCAGAGAGTATTCTGCCTATGAAACAAGATATTATTGAAATTTTTCAGTGTTAATATTTTTGAAATCCATAAGTTAAAATAGTGGGGGGCACTGCTAAATATAGAGCTAGCTGTGCTAAAACACAAAGCCTAAACATTAGTTCTGTTGGTATGAACATGGTATTTAGCAGAAGCTAAAGCTAATGCCATTACCCACCTCTCTGTACGGTTTGTGGTTGATGTTCTACAGACAGTTATTCTTTTATCTACGCTCCGTTTCTTTGTTCCTGTGGTTCTTGTTTGAAATAAAGTTATTGGTGGAAAAAGAGGAAATGGAAGTGCTGTGTAAACGGTCTTGAAGTACTTCAAAATAAGAGCATGAATATAAACAGATTCTTAAGTTTAACTGAAAGTTTATAAAACAACCCAGTAAATGTTTTAGGATTTCTATAGAAAAACTTGTTTACTGGAAGTTGAGTGCTAAAGCTAAGGCGCTAAATGAAAACTTAGATTTGATGCTAGCATGTTAGCGCAGGTGTACCCACCACTGGTTCAGGAGTTTGGATCTGCAGCTTTATTATTAACCTGAGTCAGCTCAGCAGAACCGATCAGACCCACCGGGTCAGACTGGAGAACCGGATCTGTTCAGCAGCAGAGAAAAGAGCGTGATGAATCCACAGCGCCCCCTGCTGCTGGAGCTGCCGATTGCTGGTATTCAGCTGGAGCAGGAAGCCGGTTTCCATGGTAACCGCCGTGAACGTTTGATTGGCAGACCTGAGAGTTTCTGTGCGGCTCAGAACCTGAACAGGAAGCCGGCGGCCCCCTGACCTCCTGCTGCTGCTGCAGCAGGCGCTGTGGGTTCTGCTGCTGCAGCTGCTGCTGACTTCCTGCTGGGTCCAGCTGCTCTGGTACCAGAACCAGGGTCTGCCAGAGAGTCGCTGCTGATCGGTGTTTAATGTTCAGACACAGCTCTGGGTTCTTAAAGGTACAGTACGCTCAGTGTATTGAAAAGCAGTTTGGGTTCTGATCCGGTTCTGAGAGGATCAAACGGAACTCTGATCCAGTTCTGGAGAATTTTAACATTTCTGTTTGTTTTTTGTTGTTTTTTTTGTAGAAAATCTTCCTGCCGTTTCCAGTTTGAGTCCAACAGCTTAACGTCCCCCATCGGCCCCCATTGGCCCCCATCGGCCCCCATTGGCCCCCATCGGCCCCCATTGGCCCCCATCGGCCCCCCAGTGTCTCCCAGCCTCCAGGCGTTAGACCAATCCTGACCTGGATGAGACGTCTCACCGGATCCGACTAACTCCTGATTCACCTCCTCCCTTCTCTCCCTTCCCTCCCCCTTCCTCCTCCCTCCGTCCTCACCCCCCCGATCTGAGTACAGACTCAAAACAGCGTCCTGATTGGCTGTCCTCCCCCCAGCACCGCTCCGCCCTCAGGTGGATGAATGAAGACTCCGTTTAAGAGCCCAGCGGCGCCGCGGCCCCGAGCGGACGGGGGTGAGTCTGATCAGAACCGTAACGCTCTGCTGGCGCCCCCTTCGGGCTGAGGCAGCGCCCCCTTCAGTCTTACTCAGACTCATGTTTCTGTTTCAGGACATTCAGGCGTCTCTGCAAACATGATGAAGAAGAAGAATCCACACAAGTACGTCCAGAAGTGATTTTATTGAAGCCAGATTATGTAATCTCAGCTTTAATCTGAATCTGTTCAGATCTGTAATCTCGGGTTTTTGTCCGCGTCCCGGCAGGAAGCAGAGGACCAGCGTCGGACCCAGTAAGACGCTGGTTCCGCCCAGGAGGAACATCGTGGGCTGCCGGATCCAGCACATCTGGAAGGAGGGCAGTAAGTAGGCGACCTCTTGACCTCTGGACCTCCGGGTCGCTCGGTGTTGACGTGTTCGGTGTCCCTCCAGGTAAATCGTCCCAGTGGAAGGGGACGGTTCTGGACCAGGTTCCGGTCAATCCGTCTCTCTACCTGATCAAGTACGACGGCTTTGACTGCGTCTACGGCCTGGAGCTGTACGCCGACGAGCGTGTGGTCGGCCTGGAGGTTCTGCCCGACAGAGTGGGTGAGGAACCGCACCGCCACCAGGTCCAGATGGGTTCTACCGGGTCCAGATGGGTTATACCTGTTCATTATTGTTAAACGCAGCCCACATGCATCCATCTGGACCTTGTCTGACCTCTGACCTCTGCCGACTGTCTGGACTGGTGATGCAAGTTATCGATTAATTATTGTTCTGACCAATCGGTCGATCCTTCTGCTCATTCCATAACATGAAGGGCTAAACTTGAACATTTTGGTTTTCTCACCTTGTCAAACTGAAACTTGGTTATAAAATATAACAACAGGATCCTGTTGAGATGAAAAATAAAATAAAAATAAAGAGTTAAAAGAGAAAGTTATGTGAACCACATAATCACATATGAACAGAGATTTTTCTTATTCTCGTATGGCCCTGCCAGCTTTATTTCTGTGTCCACTGACTCTGCTTAAGGATGACCAAACATTGACCCCCAACATAAACACTGCCAGAGACTGGAGACCCCTAAAAATATGCCTAATTCTTACACCCAGCTTATGTAAAAATTAATATGATGTCATCCCACCCAGGAACCGCCATCTTGTTTTTATGAGCGTCTCACAGCTTCTGTTTTTTTCCATTTTCTGGACTTTGGAGTCGAGGTGAACCGTAGATCTGGAAGCCCTAGAAATCCAGAGCGAATCTGGTTTGGATTTGTGATCCAGACCCTTTCAGTGAAGACGGGATTAGCCTTGGTTGGTACCGTAGGTTCTGGAGCCGAGCCTGACCTGCCGCTCTGTCTGATTGGTCCAGCTCAGGCCCGGGTGAGCGACTCGCTGCTGGCGGAGACGATGATCGGGAAGGCAGTGGAGCACATGTTTGAGACGGAGGACGGGCCGAAGGAGGAGTGGAGGGGGATGGTTCTGGCCCGCGCCCCCATCATGACCACCTGGTTCTACATCACCTACGAGAAGGACCCGGTTCTGTACATGTACCAGCTGCTGGACGACTACAAGGAGGGCGACCTGCGCATCATGCCCGACTCCAGTGAGTGTCAGAGCGAGGAGTCCGGATCTGGAGTGGTCCAGTCCAGGTTTGAGTCCGGTTCAGCTCTGGACCTGGTCCGGTCCAGGTTCAGATCCGGGTCCGGTCCAGGTTCAGGTCTGGATCTGCTCTGATCCAGGTTCAGGTCTGGGTCCTGTCTGGTCCGGGTTCAGGTCTGGTTCCGGTCCAGGTTCAGGTCTGGTTCCGGTCCAGGTTCAGGTCTGGATCTGCTCTGATCCAGGTTCAGGTCTGGGTCCTGTCTGGTCCAGGTTCAGGTCTGGGTCCGGTCCGGGTTCAGGTCTGGGTCCGGTCCAGGTTCAGGTCTGGTTCCGGTCCAGGTTCAGGTCTGGATCTGCTCTGATCCAGGTTCAGGTCTGGGTCCGGTCTGGTCCGGGTTCAGGATCCGGTCCGGTCCAGGTTCAGGTCTGGGTCCGGTCCGGGTTCAGGTCTGGGTCCGGTCCGGGTTCAGGTCTAGGTCCGGTCCGGGTTCAGGTCTGGGTCCGGTCTGGTTCAGGTCTAGGTCCGGTCCGGGTTCAGGTCTAGGTCCGGTCCAGGTTCAGGTCTAGGTCCGGTCCAGGTCCCAGTCTGGGTCCGGTCCAGGTCCCGGTCTGGATCTGGTCCGGTCCAGGTTCAGGTGTGGGTCCGGTCCAGGTTCAGGTCCAGGTCTGGGTCCGGTCCGGGTTCAGGTCTGGGTCAGGTCCAGGTTCAGGTCTGGGTCCGGTCCGGTTCAGGTCTGGGTCCGGTCTGGGTTCAGGTCTGGGTCCGGTCCGGGTTCAGGTCTGGGTCCGGTCCAGGTTCAGGTTCAGGTCTGGGTCCGGTCCGGGTTCAGGTCTGGGTCCGGTCCAGGTCCCGGTCTGGATCTGGTCCGGTCCAGGTTCAGGTCTGGGTCCGGTCCAGGTTCAGGTCCAGGTCTGGGTCCGGTCCGGGTTCAGGTCTGGGTCCGGTCCAGGTTCAGGTCTGGGTCCGGTCCGGGTTCAGGTCTTGGTCCGGTCCAGGTCCGGGTTCAGGTCTGGGTCCGGTCCGGGTTCAGGTCTGGGTCCGGTCCAGGTTCAGGTCTGGGTCCGGTCCGGGTTCAGGTCTTGGTCCGGTCCAGGTCCGGGTTCAGGTCTGGGTCCGGTCCGGGTTCAGGTCTGGGTCCGGTCCAGGTTCAGGTCTGGGTCCGGTCCAGGTCCGGGTTCAGGTCTGGGTCCGGTCCGGGTTCAGGTCTGGGTCCGGTCCAGGTCCGGGTTCAGGTCTGGGTCCGGTCCGGGTTCAGGTCTGGGTCCGGTCCAGGTCCGGGTTCAGGTCTGGGTCCGGTCCAGGTCCGGGTTCAGGTCTGGGTCCGGTCCAGGTTCAGGTCTTGGTCCGGTCCAGGTCCGGGTTCAGGTCTGGGTCCGGTCCGGGTTCAGGTCTGGGTCCGGTCCAGGTTCAGGTCTGGGTCCGGTCCGGTTCAGGTCTGGGTCCGGTCCGGGTTCAGGTCTGGGTCCGGTCCGGTTCAGGTCTGGGTCCGGTCCAGGTTCAGGTCTGGGTCCGGTCCGGGTTCAGGTCTGGGTCCGGTCCAGGTTCAGGTCTAGGTCCGGTCCAGGTTCAGGTCTGGATCTGCTCTGATCCAGGTTCAGGTCTGGGTCTGGTCCAGGTTCAGGTCTGGGTCCGGTCCGGTTCAGGTCTGGGTCCGGTCCAGGTTCAGGTCTGGGTCCGGTCCAGGTTCAGGTCTGGGTCCGGTCCGGGTTCAGGTCTGGGTCCGGTCCGGGTTCAGGTCTGGGTCCGGTCCGGGTTCAGGTCTGGGTCCGGTCCGGGTTCAGGTCTGGGTCCGGTCCGGGTTCAGGTCTGGGTCCGGTCCGGTTCAGGTCTGGGTCCGGTCCGGGTTCAGGTCTGGGTCCGGTCCAGGTTCAGGTCTGGGTCCGGTCCGGTTCAGGTCTGGGTCCGGTCCGGGTTCAGGTCTGGGTCCGGTCCGGTTCAGGTCTGGGTCCGGTCCAGGTTCAGGTCTGGGTCCGGTCCAGGTTCAGGTTCAGGTCTGGGTCCGGTCCAGGTTCAGGTCTGGGTCTGGTCCGGTTTTCACGCTGTGGTTTGTGTCTGCAGACGAGAACGTGGCGGCGGAGCGGGAGCCGGGCGAGGTGGTGGACAGCCTGGTGGGGAAGCAGGTGGAGTACGCCAAGGAGGACGGCGGGAAGCGGTCGGGGATGGTCATCCACCAGGTGGAGGCCAAGCCCTCCGTCTACTTCATCAAGTTCGACGACGACTTCCACATCTACGTCTACGACCTGGTCAAGACGTCCTAAGGCCGGGGCGTCCAGACCGCAGCCGGACTCCGTAGCTCTTTGTTTCTAGAGACGCCTTAACGCGACGGACGCGGCGCCATCAGTCATCGACTCTTCAACTGGACCAAACGGCTGGAACCCGCGTTGGGTTTCCAGACTATCGCGGCACAAGCATCCGTCTTTACTAAGCTTCTCCTTCCTGTGACTCCATCCGGAGGAACGACTCGTTTCCTGACGGCCCTCTGGCCCTGGCGGGGCGTCTGAGCCCGACGGGCTGGGACAGCGTCGGGAACACGGATCCGGACCGCTCTGCGTCTGGGCAGAGAAAAGACATTCCCTCTGAAATTTGTGCCAAATTGTTGAACTTTTCTAGAGCGTCACTCCAACCGGCTGGTTTCAGGGTTCCTGAAGCGTCAACTGAACATCCGGATTATTCCGCATTTATACTGTAACGGTTTTCCACATGCCCCGCCCCCTGTCTTCTAAATGTGGACAATCATGACCTCATATCGGTATAAACCCAGATAACGGTGAATCTTAGACCCTGTGGCGTTTTCAGGATCTGCTTCTGGACCGAGGAACCTTCCAGATTCCAGAGCCGACCCTGGAAGATGACAGAGAAGGTTTTCCCAACAAATCCCTGGACTTCCTACGAGTCCGGATCAACTGATCCTGGAGTTCCCTGTAGAGTCTGTTGATCCAAATATAATCTGGATCAGTGGATCCTGACGGAGTCGGTTGGTCCGGATCAGTGGATCCTGACGGAGTCGGTTGGTCCGGATCAGTGGATCCTGACGGAGTCGGTTGGTCCGGATCAGTGGATCCTGACGGAGTCGGTTGGTCCGGATCAGTGGATCCTGGGGTTCCTGTCGATGACCCGAGTTGCTGCTGTTGTAGTTTACAGTGTTTTTCTTGTACAGTGATCTTATGTTGGACGTCTCGGTTCCTCCGTGTCGGTTTCGTTCCCAGTGGGTCCGGACTCGTGGACAGACTCTGGATCCGTGGATCGAGGCGCTCTGCAGCATCCGGTCGGGTGTTTGAAGGAAGTCCTGCTCTTTTCTCTGATGTAGCCCATCTTCCTCCAACAGAAGCGCTAGCAGCCATGTTGCCTGATCCTCATCTCATGTGCCTGAAGGACGGATCCAGACATTCCTGCTGGCTGGGTTGGGAAGCGTCGCTCCGGCATTCCGGCTTTCCTCTCTGTTGAAGCTTTTCCTGGTTTCAGGATCTAGATTTCTAATCTGCTGAACGTCCAGTTCGCCCCAAAACCCAAATGGTGTCCAGCGTCGCTTCTTCTTCTCCTCCAGATCTCCTCTGAACTAAAACACGGGTTTTAATTTTGATTCAATGAAAATCTGAAAATACAGGAATTCAAACGTTTTCCTTTTTTTTGTTTAAAATTCTAACTTTTTCCCTAAGAATTTTGACTTTTTCTCTGAATTCTCACTGGAATCACATTATTCAGGTTTTTCCCCAGAATTCTGACTTTAATTTCTACCAGAATTGCCTAAATTGTTTTTGCGCCTTTCAGTCAATCTTGTCTTAAAACTCAAACCCAAATTCTGAGATTATAGTCGGAATCCCAGCTTTTCGTTTCAGTGGTTATAATTTTCCTGACAGAAGCACAGGGACGTTTTGCTCATGTTGAGAAACAAACTGCTGGTTGTAGAACAGCCTGGAAACCTGGAGCTAATCTGGTGGGATGAGTGGATTAACATCAGGATCTGGGGATTAAAGTGGATCTTTTCAACGAATTGAAGTTGCAGATGATTTTTTTTTTCTAAGACTTGATGTATTGGATCTTTATAAGAACTGATGTTCTGGTTCTGGAGTAAAGGAGCAGTTGAATAATCTCCTCTGTTGGGTTCAGGTCAGATTATATTTTAGCTTTTTATTTCCTGGAACTTAAATGTACATTCGGAGTTATTTGTTATTCTTTGGGAGTTTTTTAAGGAACATGTCAGTTTTTAAAGTTTTTCCTGACGGTTTCCATTCAGGGCGACTGGAATCTCGTTCCTACAGATCAAAACCTTTTCAGGAAGCATTGATGGATAAATCTGGAGAGGCTGAGGGGATCGTTCTGTTTAATTTCAGGAGTTTTTACTCCAGTTTCCAGAACGTCTCAGCTTTCATGATTACATTCAGAGTTACATTTTGATTCATCACCTTTTTCAGAATCACTTTCCACATCATATTTTGTGATTTATTTTGTTCCAGAATCATGGAGTCTAGAGCAGGCGATAATTTTTTACTGTTTCTTGAATACTTGATGGTGCAGCGCCACCGTGTGGAGAACAGGTCGGTTTTAAACTGATCCAGTCGCTCTGGAGGCACAAATATGACTGAAACCGCCGAGGCTCTGCTGTGAGGCGTCTGTTCAGGCCCTAGTTCTCAGTTTTACGGTCCAGATTCTAGAAATCCAAATACTCATTTTGTGTTTCTAAAACAATCACAGATTTTTACTGTGAACATTTTTTCTAGATTGTCAAAAATGCACATCAAAATCAAGGCCATAATTTCAGAACTAGAGGTGGGACTCTACTAAAATATTTAATGGTGTTAATTAGAGGGACTGTCATTAATTAATAAAACTACATATTGACAAAATAAGCAACATTTTCAATTCAGAAACTTTTTTCTGCTGGATAAACGGACATCTGAGCTCCACAGCAAATATAGTTTTTATTCTGTTCAACCATCAGAACGCTGATATTAGCGTTAGCCGCTACATGGTTAGCACTGAGATGCTACTTTAGCCTTAAATATCTTCACTCATGCTAACTCCTTCTAACACAACAATAGTCTAATCCAGACTAAATCTAATCCCGACAGAAGCGCCTGTGTCCGCCACCACTGCTGCCAGCTTGTGCATCAGTTTTATGGGTGTACTAGAAATGCGCAAATACAAAGGTTCCTTCTGGAATATTTATATGTAAAAAAAAAAATTGAGTTAAATTTTAATCAAAATCTTTTCTATATACTCAAATTTTATTTTATTTTATTACCCATCTGGATTTTCTAGAGAATTCCTCTAACAGATGCTACATGTTGTAGTTTTAGGCAGATGAAATGTTGATGGGATTTAAGCAGCTCTTGAAACTGTAACCTTCCAGAACATCGGGTCTGGATAAATCTGTTTGGATCCAGAAAACATCAGATTTCCCAGGTGTTCACATTTTCAGCTCCTCCAGATTTATTCGTCGTTTCCGGTTCTAGAGGGTAAATTTAGATTTAAAGCACCGCTCTGCTGCTCCACGAAGGTAAATCAAGATGAATCTCCCCTGATTCCGGTGACTCCAGGGTCGGATTGATGTGATCCTCGTTATTTTCCAGAAAACTCTGGATCTGTTGTGTGATTGGACGTGTGTGCTGTAGCGCCTCCTCTGTTCAGATAGTGTTACTGCATGCTGCTTTTCTCGCTCTGTGGAAACTGATGTGTTGCATGTTTGTACGTTTCAGTTGTTCGGTTCTCTGTTGTGGCTTTTTGGTGCCTCTTGTTTCCTTTGGTTTGTTTTGTACCTTTAGCCCCCCCTAGCGGGCTGAAGAACTTATGGGTTGTTGGATAAAATAAAAATGAAGAAGAAAATCCACCCGACCAGCGGAAGTGAGGTTAGCAGGTGAACTTGTGAAGATGTTGCAGAGGTGATGGTGGCTGTAAAGTTGATGTTTCAGAGTGCCAACTACAGATGCCAGTGTTGTACAGCCGTGTAAAGCTCTAACTATTTACATGAATAAAAACCTGTTTTTCATACATATCTTGTCTCTTATTCTGTGATTCAGTTTAGATTATAATCTGTCAGAACTGGAATTAATGATAAAATGATGTTTGTACAACCAGAGATATGAAGGGAAGCTAAAATATTTGGAGTATATTTGTTGTTTTGTTGCTATTTACTATTTGTTATAGTACAACTGAAGAATAGTAAATATTCATGAAAATATAACTTCCATATATAAATAAACAGCTATTAATTATGCACATTATTATTCCAGTTGAATTGCACTTAAAACATTGATCACAGTTTGTGTTGGATCATTCTGCAAAGTGGTAGAAAGCAAATAAAAACTCAGATTTTATTCTGAAATGTTCGTAGTATTTTCTATAGTTGCTAAGTTGTTATTTATTGCTGAATTGGGCTTTTAATCTCATTTAAGAACTGTAGGTACAACATGCTGTTCGTTAAAATTCTGACCACCAGGTGTCGCCTCAGACACCGTTTTACTCCCATAATGCATTTCTCCTGATCTGTTCACTCTCTCCACTTTAAGGCCTTCGCATCTGGAGCTGCTGGTTTTATTTATATCTTTATTTATCAGGTTTATTTGTTCCAAAACTTCGTGTGGATTAATCTGGCGGAGAAAGAGAAGAAGATCGAGTTTAATGAAACCGTGAGTCAGAAAGTCAGAGCGGAGGTTGAAGATGGCTGGCCGCCATATTGGGATCTGATCCTTCGGTTCATGAAAATGATGATTGGTTGATTCACAGAGGATCTGTGAGGAGGCGTGGCCTAATCCTTGTTACGCATCACGCCTTCAGACCGTCTGATCCTGAACCGAAGTCCGAACAAAAATATGTTTGATTTTAGAGATGAAATCATGGAAATCCTGTTTCCTGTGAGCTACCCGATGTTTCCGGTGTTTCTATTGGACAGCTGAACTAAAATAACTCAAAAATAGTTCCGGTTTAGTTTCTGTACTAAAATCCAACAAATGTGAAGCAGAACAAGAGGAACTATAAAATAGATTATTTCACCTATTTATAGAAGTTAATATTACACAGTCTGATTTTCCAGTGAAATTATAAAAAGATTATGAATATAAAGGAGCCCAAAGTACACAGATTTTAAAAATAATTCAGAATGATTGAAAATACTTCTTATTGTATCTCAATATTATTTATTGTGTATATCTATTTCTTTTGTGTTATATGTGTTTCTTATCTGATTTATTTCAAAATAGCACAATTTTAAATTGAAAAATAAGTTTAACTCCAAATTAAATAGACTTTTTTTTTTTTAAAGAATGAAAAACATACTTCACCTTAGAAGAATATCAGTTTTTAAAAACAATTTCTAAAAAATGTTTAAAAATCTTTAACATTTTTTTCCTTGTTTGGACTAAAGGCTCTGTTTATGTTCAGTACACTAAATACATAAAAACATTATAAATATCGTTGATTACCGATAATCAGTAGTTTAGCAAGTATCGCGAGATTTCTTCAAGCCGTCTCTGTGACGCTGCGCGAGATTTCCAGCTAAACAAAGATGGTGTCTTCCTGATGGTCCATGTGGCTCCACGGATCTGAAACCCTCCCGAACATTAATTTATCTTACTAAACTTAATCGGAACCGGTTACTGGATCAGCGAGGATCTCTGAGAGGAAGTCAGGATGCAGCACGACGACGTGAGTTTGATAACTTCCTCTGAAGCTGAACACAGGCTCGGTTTAGCTCCTAAGCTAACGTTAGCCACCGGTAAACCTTTAAAAACCGATTAATAATCAATCAGCTGATGGAACACTATTCTGTTATCAATAGTTCTGTCTGTTTACTAGATCCCGTTTGGACATTAAGGGTCCTACATTAGCTACATTTAATTTATGCGGAACATTTTTTTCTCCGTTAGATGCCAACAGACCTAATTGGAAAAGTCTAAAAATTAAGTTTAACCGGGTTTAGTGGAAATAAAATGAAAAGTCAGAACAGAGGTGAAGGTTCAATTGTTCGGGGTTGGTATGAAGATAATTTCGGGGGGAATAAAGTTTCAGATTTTTGTCACGTGGGTCCAGTAAACAACCTTAAAACTCCCCCGTCCTGTCCAGAACCCCTGATACGGTCCTCGTTTTCCTTCCGGTGATCCAGACTTTCCCGGAAGCTTTGAGATGTTCTCCTGCTCTAACACACCTGAATCAAATGGCTGAATGACCTCATGTCGTCAAGTTCTGCAACGGCCCGGTTGGTTCCGATGGTTTGGATCTGGAGACAAGAAAGTCTGGATCACAGGAAGGGAAGAAAACTGGATCAGGAGTTAAAGATGCTGATCTCTAAAATCAGATGTTCTGATGTTTCGGATGTGTGTAACCTTTGAACTCTGCCCTCTGCAGGTCATCTGGGACATCATTGGAAACAGGCAGTTCTGCTCCTTCAAAGTCAAGTAAGTTCTGAGGCGTCCTCCTACAGTCCGGTTCCGACCCGACCAGTTGGAGTTCTCCTGATTGGACCCGGTCCAGAGAAGTTCTACCAGACAGCTCAGGAGGTTCTCTGATTGGTTCTTCTCTGTGGAGCAGGAAACACAGAAACCAGATGGAAGAACCTCTGATTGGTTTGAGTTACATAAAATAAATATTAGATGGAGGAAATCGAGGTGAATCAGTTCCTCAGGTTTTGATTCATTTCCTGATGAAAAATCAAAACTTTCTGAGAATTAAAGGCGTTTTGGTTTCTTTTCTGTCTGGATCACAAGATCTCCAGGATTCCTGCCGGTTTATTTCCTCCCATCCATCAGAACCCTGACGTCTCTCTCTGTTCTTCTCCCGGATCAGAACCAAGGGCGGGAACTTCTGCCGGAACGAGTTCAACCTGACGGGGTTGTGCAGCCGCGCGGCGTGTCCGCTGGCCAACAGCCAGTACGCCACCATCAGGGAGGAGAAAGGTCAGCATCACCTCCCGCCGGACCGGGTTCCCGACCCGACCCGGAGTAACGGCTCCGTGTTCTGTTGCAGGTCAGTGTTTCCTCTACATGAAGGTGATCGAGAGAGCGGCGTTCCCGGCCCGGATGTGGGAGAAGGTCAGAGCATCATCATCCTCCTCATGATGAAGAAGCTGAGCTTCATTGTGTCGCTTTTTTTGACCTCTGACCCGATAAAACCGAATCATTGCCTTGAGGAGCAGCTTATTATGGGATGTTCCTCACAGCGCGTATGGAAAGCTGTCGGCTGATTTTATGATAAAACTAACAGTTTGAGAAAACTGTTGAGACTGGATCAGAACCGCTGTTCTGTTGGGCCTTTAGCTTTAGGAAGACCCATGCAGGATCCAGCCTGGTGTTCTGGTTCTGACCCGGTTCTGATGCCTGCAGGTGAAGCTGAGCAGGAACTATGAGAAGGCTCTGGAGCAGATCGATGAGAACCTGATCTACTGGCCGCGCTTCATCCGACACAAATGCAAGCAGCGGTTCACCAAGATCACCCAGTACCTGATCCGGATGCGCAAGCTGGTTCTGAAGAGACAGTGAGTTCTGAGGTGCACGGGAACCCGACCAGAACCGGGCTGTGCTTCATGTCTGGTGTTTCTCTCTTCCAGGAGGAAGCTGGTTCCGCTCAGCAGGAAGGTGGAGAGCAGAGAGAAGAGGAAGGAGGTAAGATGGAGGCGGACAAACCCGACCAGAACCGAGCCGGTGAGGGGGTTCTGACCGTGTTCTGGGTTCTGTTTGCAGGAAAAGGCTCTGATCGCCGCTCAGCTGGACAACGCCATCGAGAAGGAGCTGCTGGAGCGACTGAAGCAGGGAACGGTACGAGGAGCTGAGCGCCACCGAGGGTTCTGGTCCGACCCGGGCAGGGTTCTGGTCCGACCAGGGCGGGGTTCTGGTCCGACCAGGGCGGGGTTCTGGTCCGACCAGGGCGGGGTTCTGGTCCGACCAGGGCGGGGTTCTGGTCCAGGTTCTGGTCCGGTCAGCATTCTGGACTCACTTCCTCTCTGTGTTTCAGTACGGAGACATCTACAACTTCCCGGTCTACGCCTTCGACCGGGCGCTGGAGCAGCAGGAAGCCGAGAGCGAGTCGGACTCCGAGGTGGAGGAAGAGGAGGATGACGAGGTGATGAAGGAGGAGCCTCTAACGAGGGGGCGGGGCCAGTGTAGGTGTTTTATTCTGAAAGGTTTCCTGTTCCTGTCTGCAGGACGTTGGGCAGAGTGAGTTTGTAGCAGAAGACGAAGTGGACGAGAGCGACCTGAGCGACTTCGAGGTGAGTCAGGCAGGAAGTAGACCCTGGAACTCCAGGAAGTAGATCCTGGATCTCCAGGAAGTAGATCCTGGATCTCCAGGAAGTAGATCCTGGATCTCCAGGAAGTAGACCCTGGATCTCCAGGAAGTAGACAGGAAGTAGATCTTCAGGAAGTAGAGCTGGACGGTGGTTCTGACTGGTCTTTGTCTCCCAGGACATGAACAAGCTGAAGACGAGCAGCGATGAGGAGGAGCAGCAGGACTCCAGTGAGGAAGAGGAGGAGATGGAGGTGGAGACGAAGGCCTCGCGGTCTAAAGGGAAATCTCCGGCCAACGGATCGGCGCCGAGGAGGAAGCGAGCGTTCGTGGAGATCGAGTACGAGACAGAACCCGCCTCCAAGACCAGAACCACGTAGAGACGCTCCGATGGCGTCGGACCAGGACCGCTAACCCCCCACCATGTTGCCATGACAACAACAAAGCTGCTGACGGCGGAGTCCATTGAGCCTGAATGGCACTTTGAGTCCAGTTGGACCGAATCGGGACAGACCAGAGAGACATTAAAACCCTCAAACCTGAAAAATAAAAAATAAATTTCTTTTTTTTTAAAATAAATTTTCTGATTTGAATTTATTTGCTTCAATTTAGAAAATGTTCTGGATTTAAAAAATGATAAAATCCAACGCAGCAAAATGATGGAATAAATCCAGATTTCACATCTTAAAGCTGATCAGATTTAACCCCTGACTTCCTGTTTCTGGATCAAACATGGCGGCTTCTGCCACTGGAGGACTTCCTGCTCTGCAGTCGATGCTTGTGTCATAATTTGCAGTCACTTAATTTATGAATGCAGCGGAACTTTTTTATCATTAATAAAAACACAAAGCTTTGACATTAAAGTAAAACAAAAAAAATCATTTCATTTCTAGCCTCTATTTATTCAGTAATTGTTTTCACATAAGATAATTGAAAATACTATCAATGATTACAACAAGAAAAAAATACTTTATACTGACTGTACTGTGAATGAACTGACGTTTATTAGTGTAGCTAGCTTTTAGTTAGCGGGTCCCACCACTGCCTGCTCTACACAAGCTGAACACTAGATGGCAGCATTTGGCACATTTATCTTTAAATTCTCATTTCTACATGATCTGATCAGAACCGAATGTCTAAACTAGACATGTTGCCCTCTATCGGCAGAAGAGAGAAGTGCAGACAAACCACAGCGGTCCTGTTGTAACGTACAGTATTTATACTTTATTTACAAATAACTGAGTTCCCCGGTTTAATGACAGCTGAAGAAGAATCAGAACAATTTCATATAAATAAAGGAATCATGAGAAGCTCGATGGAGGCGCTAGCAGACAGAAAATCAAAAACAGAGAAGAAGAAATGTGCAGCTCATGATGCAGCCAGAGCGCAGCGGTCGATGTGCGCCCCCTGCTGGCGGGACGAGGTTAGTGTAGTCATGTCATGCTTCTGTTTTCCTTTGGTGAGCGAAGCTTTAAGGCGGCAGAACCAACAGAACTTTTCCAGAAACCTTCCGACTCTTTGGTCCCGACAAACTTCACAAACTAAAGTGCTGAGAAGGAAGAAGGAAGTTCATGATGAGGAGGAGGAGGATGAAGATGATCTGATTGTTCTGCTGATGGACTGAGGAGGAGGAGGAGGAGGAAGCTGCGTTATAAAAACATGGAGCCGAGCGTCCACCAATCAGCAGAGAGTTCCCCGGATACGCACAGCTGGACCTGAGAGGCACCAGAACCAGCTCAGAACCGGATCAGAACTGGGCCAGAACAGTCACGGATCAGAACCGGGTCAAAACGGAGTGGTGGATCAGAACTGAACCAGTTAACTGGGTCCGATTTTAATCTGAAATCAGTCAGAAAAGCTGCACCAGGTCAAAGGTCAGATTCCCATCTGGAAGTGAGACGCACTTTTAAGATTCATCTGGTTTTTATTTCTAGAATTTTGCAGTAATTTTATCGGCTCAGATAAAGTCCGGTTAGTCGCAGAACTAGCCGGGCCGTAAACATCGGCCCATCTGGGAGAACCAGAACCGGGTCTAAGCCACCCAATCAGTGAACAGGAAGAGTTCTCCTCAAAGATCCGTTAAGCTGGTCCCACTCCAGCCACCGGGGGGCGCCGCCAGGAATGATTTGGCTAAAAACATTTCATAAAAGATCCGGTTCTGGTTCTTTCTGATCCGATGTTATCTGGGCTCACGGGCCTGTTAGTTGGTTCTGAAAGAGTCCAACTAAAACCAGCTTTTATAAAATATCATTTATTAATACTTTAATAATTATTATTCTCTGTTCTGCAGCAGAACCAGAGACCCAGTATCTGGGTTTATCGACTAGATGTTGGACTTTCAGAACCAGGACGATTAGTTTTTATTTTTAAATTGGAGAAACATCTGGAGTCGCCAAACCCGGGCCGAGACCTGAACCAAAAGAAACCAGGAACCGGTCGGGAAATCCAGAATTTGTGGTTCTAAAGGTCATGAACTGGATTCTGGATCGACCTGGATGGAAATCCACACGGTTCTGATTGTTGGGTTCTGGACGGCCCGGTTTGGGACCCGGTTCTGTTTTCCCGGTGGGTCCCCGGAGTCTGACAGACTCAACCTGATGTTTGTGGCTGATCCGACCCGGACAGGACCGGATGTGGACCGGTACCGGTCCTGACCGGGTCTCAGGATTTTAAGAGGAGAACCTTCTGGGTTCAGCTGGGAGTCCTTAGTGACCCAGCTGTGGTTCTGATCGGATCCTGGTCTTTTGTTCTGAGCGGGGTTCGGGTTCTGACCGGCTCCGGACTCGGAGCTGGACTGGTTCTGGTACCAGAGGAGGATCAGAGACATGATTTAGTGAAGCTGATTGGATCAGTGATTTGGGTTCTGATGGAACCGGTTGTGGCTCTGCGTGGTGGTGCCGGTCGGGTCGGGTCCGGTACCGGTCCGGTTCTGAGGCTAGCAGCTGCAGCCCTCCTTGGCCGGCTGGCTGTCGGCGTTGAGCCGGCCGCCCTGCGGCGCCGACGGCTTGTGCTGGACGCCGGACTCGGCCGCGTTCAGGTCCAAACTGCCGTCCTGGATGTTCTGGTAGATCTTCTTGGCCGCCTCCAGGAACGCCTCCTCCACGTTCTCTCCTCTGGGGAACAGAAGCAGAACCAGAACCAGGAGTGAAGCAACATTTCTCACACTAACAGAACCTGAGGCGGTCCGACTCTTACGTCTTGGCGCTGGCTTCCAGGAACAGCAGACCTGAACCAACAGGAAGCAGAGAGATCGGATCAGAACCACTTCCTGTCTGACAGATAAGCCCCACCCCCCTGACTCCGCCCCCTCACCGTTCTCCTCGGCAAACTGCTTGGCCTCTTCGTACGTCACGTCCCTCTGAGCCTCCAGGTCCGCCTTGTTCCCGATCAGGATGATCACCTGGAAACGGAGAAACTAATCAGAACCAAACAGCACCGCCTGGTGGAGAGCAGCGGGATTACAGCGCTGATTGGAGGACAACCGCTGAGTTACAGCGCCGCCTGGTGGCTAATAGCTGCGTTACAGCGCCGCCTGGTGGCTAATAGCTGCGTTACAGCAAAAGCATCATTCTGGTTCTGTCAGAACCCAGAGGTGTCATTTCCATCCCTGGTTCTGGTCGGATTCAGGTCAGAGGTCAGAAGGCCTCACCGTGTTCGGGTTGGTCAGGTTCCGGGCGTCCGTCAGCCAGCTGCTCAGGTGGTTGTAGGTACTTCTCCTGAAAAACAGCAGCAGCAGAAGAAGAAGTTATTCAGCCTTCACTAGAAACAAAAAAGAAAATCATCTGCAGCAACAAATTAATGTGAAATATTTAGTTTCTGAATTTAAATTACACAGAAAAAATTCTATAAAAAAATACTAACAATAATAAATAAAATTCTAAATGATAAAAAAAAAAAACATTTAAAAAGATGAACATTAAAAAATATAGGTTTTTAAAAATCTAAAATTGATAAATATAATTAAACTAAAACTGTTAAGAAAATCTATAAAATCGAATAAAAACAGGAAAAATTACATATTGACATATTGCATAAGGCATCAGATCCGTAGTAAAAGCAAAATTATGAAAATAAACAAAACTGATATCAACTGGAAAAATAACAAAAAACATTTCAATAAAATAAAAAGATAAGTTATGAAACACAAAGATAAACTAAAATTCATAAATTTAAAAAAGCTTAACATTTTATTTAAATAGAATGTAATAATAATGAAAAAAGCAATAATAGGAGCAGATTTAAATTGAATAAATATAATAAAACTTATGTTTACTTATAACATTTTATTTACAGAAATGAACTAAAATCATCTGGACAGAAATTCAGAAAATTATTTACAGCAAATTTGCTTCAAATTTTAACATCTTTGCCAAGAAAAGATAGAAATTGTTGCTCAGTAATGACTGAGAAGAACCGCAGGTGTGTAAGAATCATAATAATTAAAGTATGAGTGTGATAACCACCTGGTGATGTCATAGACCATGAGGGCCCCCGCCGCCCCCCGGTAGTAGGACCTGGTGACGGCCCTGAAGCGCTCCTGACCCGCCGTGTCCCAGATCTGCAGCTTCACCTTCTGACCGTGGACCTCCATGATCCTCGTCCCAAACTCCACGCCGATGGTGTGAGGACAGTCGGCCATGACTGAACACACACACACACACAGAGGGTTCTGATCGGGTCCAATCAGAACCGGATCAGAACCGGGTCACAGCTCGATAAGGAGACGATCACTCACATTTCTTCTCTGTGAACTGATGAAGCAAACATGACTTCCCGACGCCCATATCTCCTGGAACACACAAACGCATCAGGACACAGGTTAAAGGTGAGCTGAATGCAGCACAGCGGTGGAGGTGTGGTGGTGTGGGCTTGTTCCAGTCAGAGGACATGGAGTGGACCCGGTTCGGTTCGGACTCACCGATGATGATGTACTTGAAGATGTAGGAGTAGTTGTAGGGAGCGGCTGTCATGGTGACTCTGTGGACGAGACAAACAGGGACACAGTGAGACCCAGACCGGTTCCGATGGTCCGAACCGGGCCCGCGCAGCCTGACAGAACCCTAACTGGAACCGGAGGCAGTCAGGCTGGACCCAGAATCCGGTTCCGAGGCGGTCCATCGTGCTTAGCAGAAGTCTCAAAGCCGATCAGCTGACTTCCCTCTCTGAGCTAACCGGCTAACAGCTAACAGCAGGAGGCCACTTTTTCCCCAAACTACAGCGGGAATGACCCAGCTACAGCCCGGCAGCTCGTCCGGAACCAGAACCTGTAGCTTTACCTTCAGTGCGGCGGTCTGGTCCTCCTGGAAACTGGTTGAACTGCTGGTTAGCTGCTGGTTGAAGCTGTTAACCGCTGATCCGTCAGGAAACCTGCTTCACTTCCGCTTCTTCTTCTTCTGGCTTCACGGCAGATTCCATCCTAACAGTTATACTACCGCCACCTGCTGGGGGTGTTTAGCTTCTACAATGGGGAAAAAAGTGAAAGACGCGGAGAGAACATGGAAAACGGTATAATTCACACATCTGCGTATTTTTTTAATTTTAAAGATTTTAATGTAATTTATTAGTTTATTTATAACAGACCAAGAACGCTAACATTTAGCTAACCCGCTAACCCTGCTGAGGCCTTGTTTACTGGAGATGTTTGTTCAGGCTGTGGCTCCAGCAGGTAAGGCTGGATGGACGAGTCTACCGTTGTTGACCTCTGGTTCTGAGATGGTAAGAGGTGGTATCATGCTGTGGGCTCTCTGATGCAGCATTGACGCTGAGCCTTCAACATCATCTCTTCATGAGATGTTCATCCAGTTTTCACCAAGACAATGAACCACATTCCAGAGGTTAGGCTGAGGAAGAGGAAGAGGAGGAGGAGGAGGGTACAGCGACTGTCTCTGAAGGAGAAGTTAAGGACCAGAAGTTGGACCTGGTGCTGTTGGACACTTTAAGTCAAGAATGAGAGGAACAACATCTGGAAGCTTTCCTGGTTTAGAAGTGCAGCCACAGAAAGTGGCTTCTAACTTTTAACTGCTGGGAGACGGAAAGAAACCACCGCAGACTGGAAACAACTAAGACAGGGGACAGGGAACGCGTCCGAGTCTAAAGTACAGAGAGGGACGTAAACATCTCAAAGGAAGTCCAGGAGACAGGAGAGGAGGTCAAGATGGACAGATATGAAGCAAAATCAGAATCAAAGGTTGCTTGCTTTTCACTCTGACCATCACAGACGGACGATCCCCCTCCTCCGTGTGTTCAGGTCTCGGAGGGGCAGGACTAGGTTGTGAGGGGCAGGACTGGGCTGTGAGGGGCAGGACTGGGCTGTCAGACCTCGGTGTGTCCCACAAAGCCAACAGAGGGAGTCCAGGAAGGAGGAAACCTGACGTCTGTTTTTCTTCCAGCAGAGATGAGACTGAAGATGAACTGCTGCTGAGACGACAGACATGGACAAACAGAAAGGTACTGAGGTTGTTTCTATTCTATTCTATTCTATTCTATTCTATTCTATTCTATTCTATTCTATTCTATTCTATTCACTGTTTCTCTGACAGACTGAATCTAACTCCAGATAACAGAGCAGCTCAGTAAAAACAGCCATTTGTCTTCAGATATGTAGAATATTTTAAGTAGATTTTAAGGGTTTATGTAATATTTGTTTACTTTATTTGTGTTTCTGAATCAAATTAAACAAGCAATTAATAAAAAAGTCTCAAAAGTTTTAATTATTCTGTTAAATATTGATCCAAAGTTTGCTGCAGATCAGCTTTTCTTCCTCTTCCATAACAACCTGTGATCCTTAAATGATCCTTAAAAGACCCAAATCACTTGTATAATTTAGCTTAATTTAATGTTTATTGAGATATTTTATATTGTACATTGTGGTGGTTCTGATTCCTGATTGAAGTTAGGAAAATGACGTTAATTTGGCTGGAGGAGATGGAGTCATGTCACCACATCAGATTATAGAAAACCACCTAAAATTATCAACAAAAATCTGGTGGAAGACATTCTGAGAGAGACGATGAAGACAATAAAACCACTGATGAAGTAAAGGTGAATGATCTGCACCATCCTGCAGCTATAATGTAGTTTTTAGTGTTTTTAACAACTTTTCGATGTGCAACAGTAGCGATTTCTGATTAAATAAAATAATTCACAGCATCGTTTATCAAATTATCAAGAAATTTCCTCATGTGGAATATCTGCAGCTTATTGTAAACTATTAAATCTCCTTATTATCAAAGTATACAAACTGATACAATCCGTACCAAATATCCCATAAGAGTCGATATAAAAACACTGAAACTGCAAGAAGAAACGATGGAGTGAAAATTTAGTTGTCTTTATTTTTATGAAAATGTGATGCAGGTTTTTAATGTTTCAAACACTATGAAAACATGTTTTTACTACTTTAATGATAAAAATAAAAACTAAAGCAAACATAAACACAATGAAACATGAATATCTTTGTAAGAATATGATGAGGCTTGTTTGTCAGGTTGAATATATAATTTCAAAATATCAACCTGTAATCAGATGTTAAACATACTTTAAATCATTAAATCCACATTTCTATTTTTAAAAATATTTTTTATTGGTCTCATGTAATGTTATAATCTAAATGTTTTGTTTTTATGAACTGTAAGCAGAAAATCATCATAATCATGAAAACAAGTCAGTATTTGACTTTTTAATTAACTGAAATAAATGGACTTTTCAATAATATTCTAATTTATTGAATATGACCTTTTAGTCAAGGTAAATATTTTCTAATTTGTTTGTGTTAAAAATGACAGATACAATATGTTTGACTGTTAAGATTAAGTATTTTAAAAAATGTCTTCATAAACAGTTCAAGCTTTTACATGCAAAGGGTTTGAGATCAGCAGCTGATTTAATTAACTTTTTCAGGCATTTTTTGAGGATTTTTCTCCTGACAGTTAAAATAATCTATTTAAATATTTTTATTTTATTTGTCTTTTTTGAACTGAATCAGACCTGATAAATTCCTTCTTTGTTACTTTTAAAGAGTCACTTTAAAAATTTTGTAATATTTAAGCTAAAGGCCTTTAAAGTTATGTTTATCTTCATGGATTAAATTTTAAAGCCTCTGCTGCTGTTTGCACGGGATTTAAAAACAAACAGCAAAGCTGTAAACTCATTTAGCTTCCAATAAAAACAGCAGAGTGATTCTCTGAGTGAAGAACCGTTTTGTTTCTTAGCGAAATGGAAACAGCGACATGTATTTTGTGCAGCTGCAGCTGTTTGCCTATAGGGGGCACTGTTTCAGCCCGTCCTCCTGCTGCTGTGAAGTCTTTATCGCGCTGCTGGTATGTTAACAATCGGAAACACCCCTGCTTGCTCCTCCATCCTCCTCCTCCTTCCTGTTCTTCATCATCATGTCTTCCTCCTGCGGTGTCTCCGGGGACACAGCTAATAGGCCGTTTAGATCCATCAGATTTCCGGGTGTTTGTGTCTTCAAGGTATCCAAACCAACAGTTATTCCCATATTAAGAGCTAACCTAGTCCACTGAGATATCAGGAGAGCAAACGGAAACTAAATGCTGAGGAACACTGAGGAGATAAGCTGCTGGTGTCTCCTGGAAGCAGCTCAGAAACATGAATGGAGCGTTTTCTCTCCAGCAGATGAAAGAAAGTGGCTCCCTCCCTGCTGCACACATGTTTGCACTTCTCTACATCTGAGGTCCCAAAATCACACGATTTTGTCTCAACAAACATGAATCAATGTCATTCTAACACGAAAAGACAACTTCAAGCCCCTAAGTACCTCTTTGAAGGTTTGATCAGCACAAAACGTCCCCATAATTCGCCATGTCCCCATAAGGGATATAAATACACAAGTCCCCACAAACACAGCTGGACAGACACACAACATGTTTGGGGGTTTTGCAGGAATCACATCTTCTGACTAATTTCAGGGTTTGGTTCTCATGGCAGCGCTGCTGAAACTACTTTTTCTAAAAGCTGCGACCGAAGCCGATTACAGGAGCAGCTGAGGCCCGTTTCTCTCTGCTTTGATTTCAGGCTTCAGGCCACAAATAAACACAGAAACAATCAGGAAACAACTGACAAGACTGATCAGCTGGGAGCCAATCTGCTAACTGGGGAAGATGTGGCTAAAGCCAGGGAGAGCGGGCTCTGGAGGACCGGACCTGGACACATCTGGCTGAATCTGGGTCACATGCAGCTGCAGACCAGCAGCCATTGTTGAGCAGCTTAGCTGAGGCTTTTAATGGAGAACTGAGTGAGGACCTCCACTTGTTTCTGGATCCATGAACCGAAGCCAGGAAGGTTTTAACCACAGCAGCTGGTTTTAACAGAGCTGTAGGGTTTAATGGCCGGACTCTCAGTTCTACAGCCGGTCCAGGAGAAAAACTCAGCTGGTGTGAGACCAGGATCACAGATGCGGCTGATTTAGTTTGATCTTCATGCACGCATCATGGGGTAAACACATGAGAATTATATAAAGTTCTCTTTTTGTGTTCTCTGTTATTTTGTGGTGAAGTTGTTATTTTCATATGAAAATGTCAGTTTTAGGTCAGTGCAGCTTGAAGCCAGAGACAGGAAGTGATGGTGAGATCACAACATTAGCAAGTTAAATATTTAGTTTAGTTTGGAATTAATTTGTAGTAAAGCTAAATGTTAATTAGCGAGCTAAAAATTAATTAGCAAGCTAAATATCTCACTAGCAAACTAAATGTTTAATTTGTAATGAAGCTGAATATTAGTTAGCAAACTAAATATTTTGTTAGCCAGCTAAGTATTTTGTTTGTAATCAAAATATTTGGTTAGGAAGCTAAATGTTTAATTTGTACATAAGCTAAATATTAATTTGCAAGCTAAATACTTAGCTAGCAACCTCAATATTCAGTTTATAGGCTGAATATGTAGATAGAAATCTAAACATTTTGTCTGTAAGCTACGTATAGCTAGCCAACTTAAATAGTTTGGACTTAAACATTTAATTTATAAGCTAAATATTTAGCTTCCTACTTAAATATTTAGTTAGCGACTATTTAGCTTGTAGGTAAATATTTGGCTTGCTAACTAAATATTTAGTTTGAAACTGGGACGTTTATAAATGAATGAAAACCCTGTTATTTTGTCTTATGATGAGTTAAAAAACCCAAATTATTGCTGTTAATATTTCACTGTGTAACAAGCAGCACCGAGTTTTTTAATGCATCCTGTGTGTTTTTGGACGTGTCCTCCTATCCCGAGTCTTTGGACATGTCCTGCTGTCCCGTGTTTCTGGACGTGTCCAGTGTGTTTGGACGTGTCCAGTGTTTTTGAACATGTCTCGTGTTTTTAGACATGTCCCATGTTTTTGGACGTCTCCAGAGTGTTTGGACATGTCCCATGTTTCTGGATGTCTCCAGTGTGTTTGGACATCTCCAGTGTTTCTGGATGTCTCCAGTGTTTCTGGACGTCTCCAGTGTGTTTGGACGTGTCCCATGTTTCTGGATGTCTCCAGTGTGTTTGGACGTCTCCAGTGTTTTTGAACATGTCCCGTGTTTCTGGACGTCTCCAGTGTTTCTGGACGTCTCCAGTATTTTTGGACATGTCCCGTGTTTCTGGACGTCTCCAGTGTTTCTGGACGTCTCCAGTGTTTCTGGATGTCTCCAGTGTTTCTGGACGTCTCCAGTGTTTCTGGACGTCTCCAGTGTGTTTGGACGTGTCCCATGTTTCTGGATGTCTCCAGTGTGTTTGGACGTCTCCAGTGTTTTTGGACGTGTCCCATGTTTCTGGACGTCTCCAGTGTGTTTGGACGTGTCCCATGTTTCTGGATGTCTCCAGTGTGTTTGGACGTCTCCAGTGTTTTTGAACATGTCCCGTGTTTCTGGACGTCTCCAGTGTTTCTGGACGTCTCCAGTATTTTTGGACATGTCCCGTGTTTCTGGACGTCTCCAGTGTTTCTGGACGTCTCCAGTGTTTCTGGACGTCTCCAGTGTGTTTGGACGTGTCCCATGTTTCTGGATGTCTCCAGTGTGTTTGGACGTCTCCAGTGTTTTTGGACGTGTCCCATGTTTCTGGACGTCTCCAGTGTTTCTGGACGTCTCCAGTGTTTCTGGACGTCTCCAGTGTGTTTGGACGTGTCCCATGTTTCTGGACGTCTCCAGTGTTTCTGGACGTCTCCAGTGTGTTTGGACGTGTCCCATGTTTCTGGATGTCTCCAGTGTGTTTGGACGTCTCCAGTGTTTTTGGACGTGTCCCATGTTTCTGGACGTCTCCAGTGTGTTTGGACGTGTCCCATGTTTCTGGATGTCTCCAGTGTGTTTGGACGTCTCCAGTGTTTTTGAACATGTCCCGTGTTTCTGGACGTCTCCAGTGTTTCTGGACGTCTCCAGTATTTTTGGACATGTCCCGTGTTTCTGGACGTCTCCAGTGTTTCTGGACGTCTCCAGTGTTTCTGGACGTCTCCAGTGTTTCTGGACGTCTCCAGTGTGTTTGGACGTATCCCATGTTTCTGGACGTCTCCAGTGTGTTTGGACGTCTCCAGTGTTTTTGAACATGTCCCGTGTTTCTGGACGTCTCCAGTGTTTTTGAACATGTCCCGTGTTTCTGGATGTCTCCAGTGTGTTTGGACGTCTCCAGTGTTTTTGAACATGTCCCGTGTTTCTGGACGTCTCCAGTGTTTTTGAACATGTCCCATGTTTCTGGATGTCTCCAGTGTGTTTGGACGTCTCCAGTGTTTTTGAACATGTCCCGTGTTTCTGGACGTCTCCAGTGTTTCTGGACGTCTCCAGTGTTTTTGAACATGTCCCGTGTTTCTGGACGTCTCCAGTATTTTTGGACATGTCCTGTGTTTCTGGACGTCTCCAGTGTTTCTGGACGTCTCCAGTGTTTCTGGACGTCTCCAGTGTTTCTGGACGTGTCCCATGTTTCTGGATGTCTCCAGTGTTTTTGAACATGTCCCGTGTTTCTGGATGTCTCCAGTGTTTCTGGACGTCTCCAGTGTTTTTGAACATGTCCCGTGTTTCTGGACGTCTCCAGTGTTTCTGGACATCTCCAGTGTTTTTGAACATGTCCCATGTTTCTGGATGTCTCCAGTGTGTTTGGACGTGTCCAGCCGTCCTCGTGTCTCGTGTTGTTGCTGCAGAGCTGTGGGTGTGAGAGGTATGTGCAGCTCGGTGTTTAAAGCAGCAGCGGCCTGATAAGCAGCGCTGTGAAACGGCAGAGGAGTTAATCAACATTTAACCTCCGTCTCCCACGCCGCCGCCTGAATGGACGCAGTCTGTCCCCATGAATGGACTCCAGGACAGGCCTCCATTGTTCAGGACGGCTCTGTCTGCATGTCCGCCTCACAAGCGGCTCTGAGATCGGCCCTTTGAGACTCATTTGCCTCAATGAAGCTCACTTAAAACCAGAAAGTAAAGGTTGTACCAGAACCAGAACCGGAACCAGAACCGGACCTTCTTGAGGCCACAGCTGGTCTCCACCTCTAAACCAGCTGAATACAGACATGGGACTGATGCAGGCTGGGGGTGCAGGCATCACATGAATACAGAGTTTATTTTTTATGTGACAGTGAAATGAAATATTAACATTTACTCCAAAGAAAATCTGAAAAGTGTGGAGTGCATCTGTGTTCACCTTTGAAACATTCAGTTTTGTTGTCTGATCATATTTACTGTCTCTCCTAAATAACTTATGGAAAACTGTAAACAGGACTTCTTCTGGATTCTTCTTGTCAGTCTAATGAATACTGCCGCTGCTGGCTGCAGGTGGTACTGCAGATGTCCAAACTGATGGACAGTTTAGGTTGTTTGTTTCTCCCTGGAAAATAATTCATGAACCTTATTTGCATCACAGCAAATGTTATTCTCATGATTTCCCCCCAAAAGGCCACAAATTCCTCAGATTCCTATGAAAGGCAGGAAGGGAAGGAGGATGAGACGGAGGCTCATTTCGCTCAGCAGACACTAAAACTGCTTTAATCTCATTTATTCTGAGATTAAACCGCTTACAAGATCATTTGTTTGTGATGCTCAAAGCCAGAAACGGATAAAATCACATTAAAGAATCACATTTTGTCAAACTGAGTCTCTCCTGCAACAGACATGAACCCGAAAAAATAAGATTTCAGCAACAATGAAAACATAAAACATTAATTTGATGTTAATCAGAATAAATTCAACTGATGAATCCAGACTCCATGTAACTTGTTTCTGATAATTATATGTCAAAAATACATTTATGTTCTGAATCAATAATTATTATGGCTTCTAAACATTTCTAAGCTCTGAAACTTTAATCTTTCATCTTTTATTACATCTGACATGTTTTTCAAAAACTTTAGTTTTATCTGACAGATTATCTTATGGCGCAAAGTGTCACTGTGTTGATAGCCATTAAAATCATTAAGTTTTTTGTAAAGCATATTTCAGCAGTTCAAAGGACAAAAAAACAAAAACATGAGATTACAGCGGTAAAAATAAAAAGAAGGAATCAACAGTTTCAATACAAATACATTTAATTTCAGTTTATTTCCAGTTATTATTGAGGCCCTAAAGCGACTTTTGCGAGAATTTCTTCCAGTTTGTCTCTGATTTGAATTTTAATAATCAGTTCATTGATTATTTATCTGGTTCTGAAACTTTATCAACTGAGCAGCACAAACACCAGGCGCTGGAGCAGAAGGTTAACCATTAGCAGCACCGAGTGTTTGCTCTGATCCGCTACATGATGGGAGAAACTTTCCTGCTTTTTATCCCGTTTTCCACGCCGAGCGTCAAACCAGCGGAAAACAAGCCGAGGTGTTTTAATCCGTCCACAGAGAGAAAAACGCTTCATTCGTCTGATTCCTTACATCTGTGATTATTAATAACCGTTATTGATTCCCGCTGATGTTTACAGTCAGATCTGCTCATGAAGCTGAATCTGGTTGATGATGCAAAGCTGCTGGAATGATGGAAACAGTTAAACATTAAGGAAGGAGAGCAAACAGACAGAGAGTCTGTTTCAGAGGAAACACAGATAAGGACCAAACATGAGTCACCGCAACTCAGGCAACCGTTGCCTCTCTGTCGCTCTCAGGCAACCGTTGCCTCTCTGTCCCTCTCAGGCAACCGTTGCCTCTCTGTCGCTCTCAGGCAACCGTTGCCTCTCTGTCGCTCTCAGGCAACCGTTGCCTCTCTGTCCCTCTCAGGCAACCGTTGCCTCTCTGTCCCTCTCAGGCAACCGTTGCCTTTCTGTCCCTCTCAGGCAACCGTTGCCTCTCTGTCCCTCTCAGGCAACCGTTGCCTCTCTGTCCCTCTCAGGCAACCGTTGCCTCTCTGTCCCTCTCAGGCAACCGTTGCCTCTCTGTCCCTCTCAGGCAACCGTTGCCTCTCTGTCGCTCTCAGGCAACCGTTGCCTCTCTGTCGCTCTCAGGCAACCGTTGCCTCAGTTGTAAACTGGAGAGATGGAGAGGCAAAGTCGGAAAAGCTGGATGTCTGAACTTCTCTCAGTGGCTCCAAACATGGCGGCAACGAGGGAGACGGACTGGAGACTGACTCGTTCAGTTACTGACTCGTTCAGTCACTGACTCGTTCAGCTGGCTGATGAATGACTCGTTCAGTTACTGACTCGTTCAGCTGGCTGATGAATGACTCGTTCAGTTACTGACTCGTTCAGTCACTGACTCGTTCAGTCACTGACTCGTTCAGTTACTGACTCGTTCAGTTACTGACTCGTTCAGCTGGCTGATGAATGACTCGTTCAGTTACTGACTCGTTCAGTCACTGACTCGTTCAGTCACTGACTCGTTCAGTTACTGACTCGTTCAGTTACTGACTCGTTCAGTCACTGACTCGTTCAGTCACTGACTCGTTCAGTTACTGACTCGTTCAGTTACTGACTCGTTCAGCTGGCTGATGAATGACTCGTTCAGTTACTGACTCGTTCAGTCACTGACTCGTTCAGTTACTGACTCGTTCATTACCTGGCTTGTTCACTAACTGTTGAGTGACTGACTCGTTCGTTAACTCGCCCACTGCTCCTCTCTCTCCCTGCTGTGCTCAGTTCTGGCGAAGCTGATCTGGGATCTGCAGACGTTCCTGTCGGTTCTCGACTCGGAGAACCTGAGCTACATCGCTCAGGCGCAGAAGAAGTCGATCTCAGAGCTGCTGTCCAAACTGCAGACGCCCGACGCTCCAGGTAGCGACCTGCTGATCACTTCCTGGTTCACCTGGTTCCACTTCCTGTTTGGTCCAAACAAACGGCGCAGACGGAGAGAAACAGGCTGCAGATGAAACACGTTCACAGATTCATCTGAGCTTCTAGGACATATTAATGTGATGGAAACATTCAGCTTCTTAATGTGTGAATGGTTTCCTGTGTCTGCAGTGGAAGATGCTGAGTACATGGTGATGAGCTGTCCCTCATCGTCGCTAGGCAACGAGCTGGATGACTCACCTGGGACAGGTACGCCGCGGCGCCGCCTTCCTTCTCCCACCTCAGATCCGACGTTTGCTCCATGTTTGGTTGTTTCCAGATGCAGTTTGGTCGTCTCAGCTGATCTCACATCAGGACCCGTCGGACTGGATGAAGAGCGGGGTGAGCAAACGTCACTGGGCAAACTGGGCAAACTGGTTTCTCCTCCAGGGTTGTCAAATAAAAACAGATTTAAAGGAAAAGAATCCAAAGAAAAAATGAAAAGTCTCCAGAAATCCTGCAGTGGCGGTTTAGAGAACCTCGACAAAACCTCCTGTTTCCCATCATACAGTTACCATGGCAACACAGGAGCATCATTAATCAGCGGTTAGGAAAAGGGTCATCATCCCATCACGGCAGGTCAGACTCTAACCAAACCTCCTCGCTCCCCGACCTCAGAGAGGAGCTCAAAGGAAAACTGGGCGGAGGGAAGAAAGTTTGTTTTTAGATGGGATCCAGCGCCTGTGATGTGGGTCAGTAATGACAGAGCGGGGCCTCCGGGGGTTTGGGAGGAGACGGCGGGGTGAGCGGGTGTGTGTGAGGGAGGCACAGGAAGCGCTCTGTTTACACGGGAGGCCGCCGCGCCGCACTCCCATTGGCTGACGGACCTGCAGGGGGAGGAAGCGGCCGCTGATGGCGGCAGATTAGCATCTGGTCTACGTGATGGACAGAAAACACACACACACACACGATAAGATCAAAATCCCAGCACAGCGTTCACAGAGCTCACAAAAGTATTCACACCCAGTAACTTTCCTTTTATCTGGTGGAGCTCAAAGTAACTATAAAAACAGTTTAATTCTGACATCATAATTTACATGTTTTATAAAGTCCTTAAATATTACATTTAGGTTCATGTCGTATCCTTTAATGTTTATTTTGTTGCTGAATGTTTCTTGTTTTAATTAAAAACATGATGAGAGGAAACGGAACAGTCCACTTCAAAATAAGAGCCTGAATAGAAACTATTTGAATAATTTTTATGAATTGGCGATGAAACTTCAGCACAGATGTTGAACTTTATTCAGCTGGAAGTTTACTTATAGCAAAGTAAATTAGCGCTCTCCATGTGGAAGCTAAGTGCGCTAAATGTTAGCAAGATGAGCAAAGCGCTGTAAGAAGAATTAGCTCCGCTATCAGCAGATTAGCGACATGTGCTCAGCATATGAATGACTCTTTGCAGGGCCCCACCGTCCCTCCTCATCCTCCAGGCGGGCTTGGCGGTGACGATGAAGAGGACACGTACGAGGAAGCAGAACCTTACGTAGCGTCTGAAACCACCGCGTCCAACACAGGTACCGCAGACACAGCAGAGGAACCTCAGCGGGTCTAAAGCCACTGAACAGGAACCTTTTCCTTCCTCCAGAGAGGGCGGAGTCAGAGAGCAGTCACTACGAGTCGTACGGTGAGGAAGAGGATGATGAGGATGAAGGAGGCGGCCTTGTGAAGGACAGAGCTCACTACATCCAGTGGAGCAGCTCCCAGATCAGCCTGCGGCCCACGCCGGAGTCCCGGCTCTGCGGGTACCTGTGGAGGAGGAAGTGGCTCGGACAGTGGAGCAAGCAGCTCTTCATCATCAAGAACGACATGCTGCTGGTGAGGAAGAGGAGGAAACGCACACCCTGCAGCTGCAGAGCCTGTAATCTCCACTAGAGGCCGCTGCGGAGACCCAAAGTGTTCAATCCAGACACGTTGAACACTTTGGTTCTGGTTTGGTTATTCTGCTTTGTCCCTCATGGCGTGATGTGGCGTTATTGATGCTGCGTCACCTGATCAGGTTGAGGCGCCTTGGTGGACATCTTTAGTGAGGGACAGAAGTCCTGAACGGAGCGACTGCGATTGTTGTCCCTTACTGCCAGTATAACCATGACTACTACTGGTTCAAGATGAGATGATTTATCTGAGGAAGGATGAGAACCAAGAACAGGAAGATGGATGGATGGATTGATGATGGATGGATGATGGATGGATGGATGATGGATGGATGATGGATGGATGGATGATGGATGGATGATGGATGGATGATGGATGGATGATGGATGGATGGCGGATGGATGGATGATGGATGGATGATGGATGGATGGATGATGGATGGATGATGGATGGATGGATGATGGATGGATGGATGGATGGATGATGGATGGATGGATGGATGGATGGATGGATGATGGATGGATGATGGATGGATGGATGGATGGATGGATGATGGATGGATGGATGATGGATGGATGATGGATGGATGGATGATGGATGGATGATGGATGGATGGATGATGGATGGATGGATGGATGGATGATGGATGGATGGATGGATGGATGGATGGATGGATGATGGATGGATGATGGATGGATGGATGGATGGATGGATGGATGATGGATGGATGGATGATGGATGGATGATGGATGGATGGATGATGGATGGATGATGGATGGATGGATGATGGACAGATGGATGGATGGATGGATGATGGATGGATGAATGGATGGATGGATGGATGGATGGATGGATAGATGATGGATGGACGGATGGATGGATGGATGGATGGATGGATGGATGGTGGATGGATGGATGGATGGACGGATGGATGGATGGATGGATGGATGGATGGATGGATGGATGGTGGATGGATTGATGGATGGATGATGGATGGATGGATGATGGATGGATGATGGATGGATGATGGATGGATGATGGATGGATGATGGATGGATGGATGATGGATGGATGGATGGATGGATGATGGATGGATGGATAGATGATGGATGGATGGATGGATGATGGATGGATGGATGGATGGATGATGGATGGATGATGGATGGATGGATGGATGGATGGATGGATGGATGGATGGATGGATGGATGGATGATGGATGGATGGATAGATGATGGATGGATGGATGGATGATGGATGGATGGATGGATGGATGGATGGATGGATGGATGATGGATGGATGGATGGATGGATGGATGATGGACGGATGGATGGTGGATGGATGGATGGATGGATGGATGGATGGATGATGGATGGATGGATGGATAGATGATGGATGGATGGATGGATGGATGGATGATGGATGGATGGATGATGGATGGATGGATGGATGGATGGATGATGGATGGATGGATGGATGGATGGATGATGGACGGATGGATGGTGGATGGATGGATGGATGGATGGATGGATGGATGATGGACGGATGGATGGATGGATGGATGATGGACGGATGGATGGTGGACGGATGGATGGATGGATGGATGATGGACGGATGGATGGTGGATGGATGGATGGATGGATGATGGATGGATGGATGGATGGATGATGGACGGATGGATGGTGGATGGATGGATGGATGGATGGATGGATGGATGGTGGATGGATGGATGGATGGATGGATGGATGGATGGATGGATGGATGGATGGATGGTGGATGGATGGATGATGGATGGATGGATAGATGATGGATGGATGGATGGATGGACGGATGATGGATGGATGGATGGATGATGGATGGATGGATGGATGGATGGATGATGGATGGATGGATGGATGGATGATGGACGGATGGATGGTGGATGGATGGATGGATGGATGGATGATGGACGGATGGATGGATGGATGGATGATGGACGGATGGATGGTGGATGGATGGATGGATGGATGGATGATGGACGGATGGATGGTGGATGGATGGATGGATGGATGGATGATGGATGGATGGATGGATGGATGATGGACGGATGGATGGTGGATGGATGGATGGATGGATGGATGGATGGATGGATAGATGATGGATGGATGGATGGATGATGGATGGATGGATGGATGGATGGATGGATGGATGGATGGATGGATAGATGATGGATGGATGGATGGATGGATGGATAGATGATGGATGGATGGATGGACGGACGGATGGATGGATGGATGATGGATGGATGGATGGATGATGGATGGATGATGGATGGATGGATGATGGATGGATGGATGATGGATGGATGATGGATGGATGGATGGATGGATGATGGATGGATGGATGGATGGACGGATGGATGGATGGATGGATGGATGGATGGTGGATGGATGGATGGACAGACGAACAGCCACTTTGTAACTCTGTCTCCACCAGTGCTATAAATTTGCCCGGGACCTGCTGCCCCAGCTGGAGTTGAACCTTCACGGCTGTCAGATTGTCTACAAGTCGAAGAGCAGCGCTAAGATCCAGCACCAGCTCAAACTGGTCCCAGTGGGCTCTGAGTCTCTGGTTCTGGGCTACAGCAGCTTCCAGCAGGCGGACGAGTGGAGGAAGGTGAGCAGTTCACCAAGCACCTTTCAACCTGAACCAACCTCTATGAACCCTGGGCTGCTGACAGCAACATTCATGGACGAGCTGTTCCTGATGTGAAGTCATTCTCTGTGTTTCCTGTGTGAAGGTGATCGAGGAGGTGAGCGCTGGAGGGGAAGTGGAGTCTCAGAGCTTCTCCTCTCTGAGTAAATCTGATCTGCGACTGTCCTGCAGGGTAAGAAACACACCAAGGTTCTCCTGGCCCAGTGAAGAACATCCAGATGGGGAGCTTTTAAACTCTAAAAACCAGGAAAAACCTTAAGAAAACATCTTTACTAATAGGAAACAAACATGTGAACTCTAAGTGAAAATGTTTTTGTTGTGTCTTCAGTCCAGTACAGTTCTTACCGACTCTGATGAGGAGAAACCTTCAGCTTACTGCAGCCTCAACAGAGACAAAGGTACTGAAACTTTACATCTGTGTTGAGAAAAACAGAACTGTTGAACTTTCTGAAGCAAATCTGGCAAACCTGGATACTTAGCCGGTTCTAATAAATTAGTCTTGGTTGAAGTCTTCACCATCAGGGTTGTCAACATCCTGCACTAACAATACAATCCATCAGAACATTCATCATCAGTTACTACACACTCAGACTCTGTGTGGTTTACATCCCGGACAGGCCCCCAATTTACAGCTGGTTGATTGGGGGGATTTATGTTAAGGTGATGATGGACTTTAAATTATTCAAAACTGACTGTAGACAGTTCAGAAACAGTCAACTGTTTACATGGATAATTTAGGGATAAATCTTTTTAATTGAACAATTCAGAAAAATTTAGTGGAAGCCGTGACCAAGATCCATATTCAAGCTGTGAGAACAAGCGAGATGCCAAGTCAGTGATCCAGAAACCCAGGATGTAGGGTTGGGAATCAGAACTTTCTGCAGACTGTCCAAGAGAGGGAGGGTGATCGCAACCGAAGGGTTGAAGTACCAGGCCAGCAAGGGCCATGTACCTACAGAAAGAAAGGCAGCTGAATGGCAACAACAATGTTGAACCCATTTACACTGACATCATGTAATAACCTGGAGGAGACAGAAGCTGACACCAAAACTCCTAGACGACAAATGAGTGTCAAAGCAGCTATGTAGGATGACACAGCAACGATCCTGGAGTTTATCAGGGTGATCACTCCTAAATGCTGGGTTTTACCAAATCAGAACCAAACATTCAGCCTGTGGGAAGAAGCTCCTGAAACAGTCCAACTCAAGATGGCTGAGTGTGAGGTAAGCAAAGTGTTCATGGAGCATCACAACCAAGGAGCAGGTGGATCTGTGTTAATATGAGATGAAGGCCCTACAGGGAGACACCACAAGAGATCATTCCTGATTGGGACTGATCAGGAAATGATCCAGACTGATGGACAGGTGGTGACTTACTGCCTGGATCACAGTGGAGCAGCAGTGGTAGGCGTAGAAGAAAGACCACCAGAAACACCAGGATAGGAACAGAGAAGCTGATATTGGCCCCAAACTGGAGGAGTGGGCTGCAGCCTGTATGGGTTTGCAGTAAATGCCGGTCGGTGACGTTTAGTACTGTGGACCTGCAGGGTTCCTGAACGTCCTGATGAACTGCCAGTGGCAGAGTTTACAGTGTCAGGTGGAGGACGGCGTCCTCAACATGTTCGGAGAGGAGATGGAGAAAGACGAGGAGGAAGAGGTGAAGCGGTCGCCTCAGTACACGGTCCAGCTCCGAGGCTGTGAGGTCAGAGACGACCCAGACCGCTGCTACAGGATCTCACTGAGCATGCTCGGCGACCAGGTGGCCGTGCTGGAGGTGAGCTGGCAGATCGGAGCTCCGGAGTCTCAGGTTAGTTCCCCATCATCAAGTCTTTCTGTCTAACCTTCATCACTTCAGGTGAGCTCGTTGGAGGAAAAAGAAAAATGGCTGAAGCTGCTGCAGGACGGAGCTGCCAGTAGTGGTTACCATGACAACAAGACTCAGGAGAACACAGGTGGTGCCCTCAGGTGGGACAAACTTTTTAAAACCAGCAAATCCCTTCATGACATCACTCTTGTTCTGTTCTCTGAGTTTAAATCTTGCTCTTCTTTCCTCAGCGGGCTGCAAACGCGCCGGTTCCCAACGTCCAACGCCTACATGGACGACCCATTCTGCCTTACCAGAACCACCAGCAGCCAGCCCCTCTACTCCAACTCCGCTCCACAGAAAGCCCTGGTACAAGCCGGAAATTCATTCTTCTGACGATCCTCCCTGCAGTCGATGGGGAAGATGTGCTTTCTGTGTCGAGGCTGCTGATCCCTGTTTGTCTTTCAGCAGCACGGCTCTCAGGATTCAGCTCACCGTAACTCGGTGTCGTCCAGAGAATCGGTGACCTACAGCAACACGGTGCTGAGCAGCAGTGAGTCAGACCTGGACCAAACCTTCAGGATGAATAATCTGATCAGTGGTCTCAGACTGAACTCCTCGAGGGCCAGAGTTCTGCAACTCCCAGACGTGTCTCTTGTCCCACCGGCTGAATTAAATGATGAAACTGCCCTGCTAGCATGCAGTCTGCTCCGCTACTGAGCCAGGAGAAGACAGCTCAGGGTGCATCATCAGTCCCCTTTAATCCAACTCCAGTCCATCTGCCTAGTCAAAGTCCGGTCCAGTTGGAGAGGTGTGAAAACTAATCGACCTCTGACCTCTGGTCCTCCATACCTCAGACTGAGGTATGGACATACCTTAGTCTGAACCAGAGTTCACATTCAAGCTGAACTCTGGTTCAGCTTGAATGTGAAAGCCAAGCGGACCAGAGGCCATTACAAAAGCAGGAAGTGAACTACAGAGCAGGGCATTCTGGGTAAATACAATCAAAGCTAACATGCTAGCCAACGCTAGCAGCAGAAATGGCTCCTGGTCTGTAGCCAAAGACTAAAGAGAAATCCTCCAACACCAGAATCTGACGCCTCCATCTTGTTTCCATCTGGTGAAGAAGGAAGTTGCTCTCAGTGTCTTCAGAGGTTTCTGTGTCGTTTCCTTCAGTGGTTGTTGGTGCAGCGCCCCCACAGGCCAGGAGGGGAACAGGTTGGTTTGACCCAGATAACCACAGCAGCCGGAGGTGGAGCAGGTGATGGAGTTCTGGTTCCAGTAGAACCGGACCATCAGGAGGGAAAACATGCTGAAAGTTTCAGGATATCCTGAGGACTGCAGTTTGAGACCTCTGACCCCTGACCTTGAGGTTTGCTCATAGAGTAAAGTGAAATGTGTTTTTCAGGCCGGATGGCGCCGGCGATGCAGCGCGACGTCCAGAAGCTGAAGCTGGTCGACCCGCCGGCGGTGCAGCTGAGAACCGGCTCCGAAACCAACCTGGCATCTGCTGTGAAGCGAAACAAGCGCACCTCCTTCAGGCAGTCTCTGGCCATCTGCACTGAGCGCGCTCAGGTGAGCTGCACCTGCTGAGGTCCTGCTGGTTTCCTCCTGTGACCTCTGACCTCTGACCTGGTCTGCTCCGGTCCAGGCGGGCTTCCTGAACCCTCTGCTGCGGCGGACGGCCTCGGCCAAGAACTCGCTGAGACGAGCTCCGTCTGCGCTCTTCATCGAACACGGGAAGGTTTTCCAGAGGAAGAAGGTGGGACGGATCAGACATGTTAACCTGCCGCCATGTTTCATTTCTGAAAAACCTTTTGAATCCTGCTGCAAAGACCATTAGAGGAAAGGTTTTAACTTCAGTTAAATCTACCTTATGGGACTCTAACATTTTTAATTGGCTTCATTTCAGGCCCTTTAATTAACTAATGTCAATGGAATCAAAAACATATTTGCCTTTTTGCTCCTGATTTACTGAATAAATCCACATGAACATCAAACATGTTTCTAGTTTTAATCTTCAGGCTCTTCAAGCCTCAGATTGGAGCAAAGTTCATCTATCCAGAGTTTCTCTGATCATTCATGGAGCTTCTTTAGAAATGTGGATGCTTCCATTAGCATTAGCTGCTACATGTTAGCACTGAGATGATGCTGATATGCTAACTCCTTAAACATTAAAACTCCTTAACTCGTTAAAACATTCAAAGTGTTTGATAATCCAGAAACGGTTTTACGTTGGTGAATAGAAACACGTTTCCATGAATAACTCAACAAGAGGAGATGATTCTAACTGGTGGTTTTATTTTTCTCTACAGGAATGGGAGACCAAAGCTGCTGCCTGACGTTTTCCTCCTCATCAGCATCCATCAGGCCAGCAGGCGGCGCAGGAGCGCTCTGCTCTGATTGGCTGTTTGGACTCTACTCATTCAAACTGGTTAAAGGTGACCAACTGGACCAACTGGACCAACTGGACCAACTGGGCCAACCGCACCAACTGGGCCAACCGGACCAACTGGGCCAACTGGGCCAGACCAACTGGACCAACTGGGCCAACTGGGCCAACTGGGCCAACTGGACCAACTGGACCAACTGGACCAACTGGCTCAGTGTTTTTTATAATCAAGAACAAAATATTTTTCTATGATTCATTTCTTCTGGCTCCAGTTAAGCTACTATTTGTCTGAACTGTTGGTCCTGGATCCAATCTGCTCCTGCAACACGCGGTCCAGCGCCTGGCCCTTTAAGGCTGCCGTCCGCCTGCTTCTGATTGGCTGTTAAGAGGTGGGAACATACGACCATAGGACATGCCAAAGTTGGAAAAGCTGCCTGATTAGAGATTAACTGAGGTCAGTTTACTATTTAACTAAAGCAGGGCAATGCCCACGGCCTCAATCTACCAGGGGCCAGGGGTGCCAGGGGCCCAGTGTGCCAGGGGCCAGGGGTGCCAGGGGCCCAGGATGCCAGGGTGCCAGGACAAACAAATTTAATCACCATATAATCATATAATAGTTAGACAGGACCTAACTATTTATTTGGAAGTAAAGAAAGAGCATTGGAGCATCATGTTATTATTAGTGATTTACCAAAGTTTATTTTAAAATAATTGAAATCACTGATGAACTGAAGATCAACAGTGACAGTTTTATCTCCATATATATTTTATATAAATACACAATTATACTTTCTATGGTAAAGTAGGATAAAAACTTCAGCCATGATAACTTTTAAGTAAAATATAATAATAATAAAAAACTAAACCACCTGCAGTCATGGACTGGATGAACGAACTCAGTGTGTTTTTGGGGCCTTTTTCGCCCTGGGCCCCAGAATCACTAGATCTGCCCCTGGAAACCATTATGTGGAACAACGACTTTAGAAATGTGTCAGGAAATGGCCAAAATACAGAACATAGAAAGGAAAATAGATAAATTTAGTTGAAAAACTACAGAATCTCTGAGCAACAAAAAAAAACTGGAATGTCTTTTAAGTTTTGTTTTTCACTTAACGAGTTTTCTAACAGAAGAAACCATCGAATAACCAGATAATTCATTTATGTAGGACTAATATGATGTTTTAATTAAGAGCAGAAAAACTAAAAATGCCTTTTAAACTTTGTTAGTTTATAAGATTCTTCCAGGACCAGAACCGACGACCCGGTTCTGGATCTTCATAAACATTGAAGCAGCTGGTTGGAGCTTTTTCTCAGGTTCTGTGATGAGTTCAGGTGTTGCAGGAAAACCAGAACAGAAACTCAAACCATTTATCGAATCTTTTCTGAACATTTTCATGATACAAAGTTTGCAGAAAACTTGTTTTTATGAAGTGTTTAACATAAATGAGTAAAAGCAGCTCAGCGTCCAGGAGGACCGTCATCTGGTTGCCATGGAAACCCGCTTCCGGGATGGAAACAGTTTGGGTCACAGTGGCTTCGCCGCTGCAGTTGCCGCTGATGGCCACAGGGGGCGCCAGACTCCAGACTTTAATGTAAAAGCAGCAGCTGCTGTTTTGTTTTCATGTTTTATTTTCATTTCTCAGGCAGAATCGCTGATCTGATCACAGCAGGAGCTCAGATACAATCTTCTGTCTCTGTTCTTTAATAAATATTGTAACTATTTCATCATGTACTGATCAGCACAATGTAATAACTGATGATTTCTATTTACCAGGAAGAAATCCTTTCATCTTTTATATTTACTGTTCTTTATACTCAGGAGAAAGTTTCTGTTTGAGCAAACACTGATCTGTAAAGATTAAAATCTGATTCGTCTGTGGAGTTTTTATTTGGTTTGTAAAGTTACACAATCAAACATTAACAGAAATTATTTGAGTTATTTAGTCTGTCATAAAGATGAAGCAAAAGAAGAGAAGCAACGAAAAAGCGGTGAGGATCGAAAACAAGAGTTTATATTAATAAAGACGTTCAGAGGACGCAGCTTTTATTTTGGCAGTCCACTTCTGGTTACCAGTAAGTGAATTTATTTGGGGATAAATATTTCCTCCTCCTCCAGAGAAACTTGGAGTCGACGTCCTGAAAGCTGCTAGAAATCTTTTTATTGTAACTCCGGCTCTTCACTCACATCATTTCTGAAAACAGCAAACATCAGAACATCATCGGTTCATCTGGAGAAACGGCATCACCCCAAACACCGACCCACCCAGGAGGGGCGAAAGGCATGAAGGAGGTTGATGAAAAAAACAATTTAAACAATAAATGAAATTAAATTTAATTATCTGCTTCATTCTTCAGCTTTTAGACAGAAACAAAATGTTTCTAAAGTTTAACTATGGATCACTGCAGAAGTTTTTGAAGTAAATATTTTCCAAAATAAGATTGAATTGTTTATCTGGAAGCTGAAGGATGTTGGAGAAAAACCTGGTTTTATTTTATTTCACCAGAACAGAAATAAATCAGTTTTTAACAAATAAAATGAGATGAGCTGAAAGCGTCTGAGTCGTCCTGCAAAGAATAAAAAACGGATTCAAAACAGCAGAAAATGTAGAAAAAGCGGAACATGAACAATCTTTGTGTCGTCATGGAGTCGGTCACGGCAAGCAGCCAATCAGAGCACAGCAGGACCCGCTCAGGAAAACAACACCAAGAACCAGAACCTGAAGAAAAATCCTCCACGTAACGTGGCCGATGCTTCTTCACATCTTCAGCCAAATGATTTTGTTGTTTCTGTTTGTCCACAGGCACAGGAAGCAGCGAAGGAGTGATGCGGTGAACTTTGACCTTTTAATGATGCAGTGAGAGCGAGTCGACTGACGCAGGTCCGAGTCCCTGAGCCCGGATTTAAAGGACCCAAATCACCATGAATAATCACTAATGATCATTAATAATCATTAATAACCAGATCTCCTCCTGCAGCCTCAGACAGCAGCTTTAAAACACTGAAGCTCCTAACGTCCTACAGAAAGTCTGAAAAAAGCTAAAAATGCAGTAAAATAAGAATAAATATACAGTTGGATTTATTATCCACTGCTTAGTTTGTAAAAATGCAAAAATATACAACAATATTAAATATCAAATCAATCCTCAAACATGATTTATAACATAACAAAAAGCTTATATGTTTAAAACGTTTCAGTTTTTGTCAGCTAGCTTTTCTTCTGGTTCCGTTTGAGTGCAGCCTGTGTCAGAGCGCCCTCTGCTGGCTTACACAGGAAGCTGCTTCTAAAAGTTTCTGGTAATTTTAACTGAAATTTAATGTTTTGACGAAAATACATTTTTAATTCTATTTTAAATAAGGATGAAAGTTAATTTATTGTGTTTTATCCTTTACTTCATTTTATTTTCTGCTTCGTGTTTCCTCTGCATCCCATCAACCAGCAGCTGTTAAACGGTCCGGATCGTCAGACGGAGCGAAAATTAAATCATTTAGTGGAAATTAAAACAGCAGCTGCAGCCATCTGAGAGCATTAATATGAAATAATTATTCCTCTGGTTCTCATACCAGCTGGATTAAATCTGAAACGGGTTTCCTTAAATCCGGTTCGGACTCGGAGCCTGACTCGTTAGGTGCAGTTAACCTGTCGGCCAGGTGTGGCGCTGCGGAGCGTTAAGAACTGACGTTACGGAGAAGAATGAGCTGAACGCTGAGGGGTTTACATCCGGCTGAAGTTTCCTCCAAACTTCCTCTGAATCATTTTCACATTTTTAGATGAATTCATAACAAACATGCCACTTTCTGAAAAATAGCTGCACATCGTTTGGCCACGAAGCAACGAGAGCCGAACTGGACGTTTCCCACCACTGGGCCATGTCTCAGGGTGTGTGCGTGTGCGTGTGTGTGTGGCAGTGGTTTCTGCTGAAGAACGAATAAAGAAAAACGAGGAGGTTGGATCACGGCTCAGACTGGAGCTGAACTGGAACCAGTACGGTGAGCTGGGTTTACTGGAAATAATAATTTAATAATCAATTAATCATTAACGGAATATTATCTACAGGCAAAAAGGGTAAATTAGCCAAAACTGTACAAAAATATGTAAATGTAGTATTTTAGATAAAAAGTAAATCTGTTTTCCCCAGAACTCCTGCAGAGGCAGTTTCAGCTTCACGTTCTGTAAAAACATGTTGGATAGTAAAATGTGTTCAACAGTCGGATTATTAATCAGTCAATCCAATAAATAATCCCCAGATCAGATCTACACTGCATGGAAAGTTTTTCTCATCTTGATGTTTTAAGTAGTTTTTAATCTGCAGATTAAACCTTTGCTACAAATAATCTGTTCACTGTAGAAATACATTAGTTTAGTATTTTAGGCAACACAATGTTAATTTTCTTATTTAAAAAGGAAAAGAAGTCTTTAGTTATATTTTATGTTTTTCCAACATTGTATAAAAATGCTTATGCAATAAAATGAAGAAATCTCCAGAATATACCAAATATTTATCAGATTAATCGATTAAAAGTCAAAATTAATTATTCATCAAAATAGTTGATTCATCTTTGCAATATTAGATTAATCATCAGACAATTTGACTATTTGTCAGAATAATTGATTAATGTTCAACATAATCAATTAGCAGAATGTTAGTTATTGGAATATGAAATTATTCGTCAAAATGATAGATTAATCGTTTGAAATAACCAATTAATCATCAGAATAGTTGGTTATTTATCAAAACAATCAAGTAATCTTTGAAAATAATCGATTGTTCATGTGGATTACCGATCATTATTTTAGCTGTTAACTTGTTTTGGTCTGGATTTTGGCTCCAGTCTGTGCGATCAGCTTCAATCCTCGTTTTTCTTCTTCGCTGCGCCGTTATTGTGACATCATCGCTGGCTTAGCCAATAGGAGGCCATCAGGGACGCAGTGGGACCTGACTCGGGGTCAGAGGAATGTTGAGACTTTCTGCTGTTTGTGGCGGATTCCAGGATTCAGAACCAGAACCCAGCAGCTGGGTCTCCCCCGTTAGCCGGACAGTTTGTGCGCTAGCTAGTTTAGTGAAGCTGGTGTTCTGCGGCTGGAGGAACCGGTGACGCTAAAGTGACGCAGCAGAACCCGACAGCCCGCCCCAAGCCGTCCACAGACCCAGGAGTCCGGCGGTCCGGAGGTCGCGGCCGCAGTCCGTCCGGCTTCCCGCCGGGCCGTCCGGGAGAAAGCAGGGGGTTCTGGGAAGCGTAGTCCCGGGAAGGTCAGAAGAGACAGACTTTCTTCTTCATCTCGTTCCTCTTCCAGAGGGAGAGGCGGTCGAAGTCCTCGATGGGCATCCTGAAGACGCTGAGGAACTCCTCCGGGGACAGATGTCTCTGCAGGAAGACAGAAGCAGCTGAAACAGGCGCACACTGTCGCCCCCTGCTGGCCCGGAGGAGGCAACGACTCGACGCTCTGCTGGGTTTCCGTAGAAACGTTTTATTCACCCATCAGTGCAAACCAAGCAAACATTCCAGACGGACAGAGATATTAATATTTAAAATAACTAGTAACCAGTTAGATAAGAAAACAAACAAAAAATAATTAAATGGAGACATTTAGCACAGAGAAAAAAGCACAGAACGGGCAGCACAGTGGTGCAGTTGGTAGAGCTGTTTCTGTGCAGCAAGAAGGTTCTGGGTTCGATTCCCGGCCCGGGTCTTTCTGCATGGAGTCTCCATGTTCTCCCTGTGCCTGGTGGGTTTTCTCTGGGTGCTCCGGCTTCCTCCCACAGTCCAAAAACATGTCAGGTTAATTGGTTTCTCTAAATTCTCCCTAGGTGTGTGTGTGTGTGTGTGTTGCCCTGTGACAGACGGGTCACCTGTCCAGGTGACCCGTCTCAGCAGCTCCTCCTGACCCACTGAGGGACAAGGTGTTAGAAAATGGATGGAAAAACCAAACGGTGTCATGAAGTTGTTTGCATTATTATTTCCCTTTTCTCTGATATTCATGTTTTGATTAATGTTAGGTCACGGATATTTTGGGTGGAAATGGAAAAAGACGAAGAAAATAAAATAAATCTGTAAAAAATAAAAATATAAACCAAAATAAGAATAACCACAAAACAGGGTTTGTGATCTAATTAGAAACTTTTTAAACTAATTTAAAGAATAAAGTGAATTTAATTTTGAATTTTTCAGCAGGTTCTGATTGAAACATTAGAAATAAATGATTATGATCAGAAAACCTGAAAAGTTTCCTGACTCCAGGAACCGTTTCGGTGTAGAAGTTACCTCCAGGCGGGTCCGGTCCACCCCGGGGGGCAGCTTGCTGCGCCCTCTGTGGGTCACCACCAGCATCTCGTACGGGTAAATCTACAACAGCAGATGAAACCAGTACAACCAGTGAGACTCCCGTCAGCCGGTTTGAACTGGTTTCTGTCTCCTCACCTTGTGCTCCAGCATGCTGGGCAGGGAGTTCCCCCGGTCCATCCTGGAGTCTCCGTTCTGACCCAAAACACAAACAGTCACTGGTTACAGTTCACACAGACCTCAGATTAAACTGGTTTTTAAAACTGGTTCCCAGTGAAACCGTGTTTTTGTCGTCATCATGGATGTCGGGTAAATTCAGACGAACCTGCAGACCTGCAGACAGACAGAGACGCATCACTGCAGGTTTCACAGCAGGATGGAAATATTTACAGATAAAACTCATAAATATTCCAATAAATCATATTTTCTACATTTCAGAATGAAGAACATGAAGAGGAGATATTTATATGTCAGTAAAATTAAAGCCAAAAATGAACAATTTGGACAAAATGGGTTCATTTTCCACAATCACTTTTACCATTTTATTCATTCATTTATAAACGCCAGCTAGCTAGCAAGCTAAATATTGTTTGCTAACTAAATATCTATAATAGTTACTCGCTAGTTGCTTGCTAACTAGGTAACAAGCTAAATATTTATATTGTCTTTTAAATATTTAATGATAAGCTAAATATTTAGCTTGTTAAATATTTAGTTAGCATGCTAAATAGTTAGCCTCAAGCTAAATATTTTGTTTGCAAACTAGATATTTATCCTGTAAATTGAATGTTTAGTTTGAATCTGAAATAACTGAATGAATAATGTGGTGAAATCTGACAGAAAATGAATTTTCTGTTTCTACTAATAATCCAGATTTCTGCTGCCAACTTTCGGTTGAGTCACTTTGGACCAGAAACGGTTTGCAGGATTTACCTGCCGGGTTTTTCTCTGCGGAGCCGAACTCAGCAGACTGCAGCTGAAACACAGAACCACACCGGTCACCATGTGACCCGATCGGGTCGAACAGCAGCAGGAATAGAACCACGTACCCGGGACAGGCCGCTCCTGGAGGATGCTGGGAAATACACCGACCTGGAGGCGCCGGAGCCTGGAACAGAGAGGAGAGCGAGGTTGGTCCAGATGGACGGGTTCTGGAAAAACCGGACCAGTGGGGTCCATCAGAACCAGTGGGGTCCATCAGAACCAGTCGGGTCCATCAGAACCAGTCGGGTCCAGGCTCAGTCCATACCGGTGTTCCGGTTCCGGTCCGGCAGTGAACGGGTTTTCCTCCTCAGCGGACCCGCAGACTTCCCCAGTTCTTCCTTCAGGATGATTTTCCCGAGGTTGGACTGGATCTGACCCGACAAAACAGAACTTCAGTCAGGAGCGCGGCTCAGACGCTGCAACGAGGGAAGGTGGAGGTGAGGAGGTGAGGTGGTGAGGAGGTGACGAGGTTAGGAGGTGAGGAGGTGAGGAGGTTAGGAGGTGTGGAGGTGAGGAGGTGTGGAGGTGATGAGGTGTGGAGGTGACGAGGTTAGGAGGTGAGGAGATGAGGAGGTGAGGAGGTGTGGAGGTGAGGAGATGTGGAGGTTAGGAGATGAGGAGGTGAGGAGGTGAGGAGGTGAGGAGATGTGGAGGTTAGGAGATGAGGAGGTGAGGAGGTGAGGAGGTGAGGAAATGAGGAGGTGAGGAGGTGAGGAGGTGTGGAGGTGATGAGGTTAGGAGGTGTGGAGGTGAGGAGGTGTGGAGGTGACGAGGTGAGGAGGTGAAGAGGTTAGGAGATGAGGAGGTGAGGAGGTGTGGAGGTGATGAGGTTAGGAGGTGTGGAGGTGAGGAGGTGAGGAAATGAGGAGGTGAGGAGGTGTGGAGGTGAGGAGGTGAGGAGGTGAGGAGGTGTGGAGGTGAGGAGGTGAGGAGATGTGGAGGTTAGGAGATGAGGAGGTGAGGAGGTGAGGAAATGAGGAGGTGAGGAGGTGAGGAGGTGTGGAGGTGAGGAGGTGAGGAGGTGAGGAGATGAGGAGGTGAGGAAATGAGGAGGTGAGGAGATGAGGAGGTGAGGAAATGAGGAGGTGAGGAGGTTAGGAGGTGAGGAGGTGTGGAGGTGAGGAGGTGAGGAGGTGAGGAAATGAGGAGGTGAGGAGGTTAGGAGGTGAGGAGGTTAGGAGGTTAGGAGGTGAGGAGGTGTGGGGGTGAGGAGGTGAGGAGATGAGGAGGTGAAGAGGTGAGGAGGTGAGGAGGTGAAGAGGTGAGGAGGTTAGGAGGTGAGGAGGTGTGGATGTGAGGAGGTGTGGAGGTGAGGAAATGAGGAGGTGAGGAGGTGAGGAGGTGAGGAGATGAGGAGGTGAGGAAATGAGGAGGTGAGGAGGTGAGGAGGTGAACTGGTCCATGAAATTTGCTCCAAAGGAAAAGTTCTGAGTAAAACTTCAATCTGAAAAGTAACTTTGAACATTTCTTCAGCTTGAATCTTTTTTCTTTTGAACAAACGTTTGGCCCTGATGTTTCTCCATACGACGGGTCCTGAGGATCCCCACCTTGTTCAGCTCCTGGTTCTGCAGGGCCCGGAGGCCCCACAGCTCGTCCTCCAGCTCCCCTTCATCCTCCTCCTCTTCCTCCCGCTGATCCTTCCTCTGACTCTCTTTCTCTGCAGGATTTAAAGGAACATCAGCTGCTGCATATGGTGTGTGTGTGTGTGTGTGTGTGTGTGTGTGTGTGTGTGTGTGTGTGTGTGTGTGTGTGTGTGTGTGTGTGTGTGTGTGTGTGTGTGTACCGATCACGGCCAGTGACGGGGGGCAGGGCCAGTAGTCGGTCTCGATTTTGGACGGCTGGTTGGGATCTGGAGGCTGAGCTGCTGGGAACTTTGACGACTCGATGATCAGATCCTCGATGTGTTTCCCCTGAGGGACGGGCGAGGACGAGACGTCTACACACACACACACACACACCCCCACACACACACACACACACACACACACACACACACACACACACACACACACACACACACACACACACACACAGTCAGCACGTTAAAGCTGATTAGAGGCTCTGACCCACATTCAGTCAGAAACTCACCCTGCCTGTAGATGGGAGGCTTCTTATAGATGTTGGAGCCGTTTTCTATCAAAAAACAAAATTTCATCAGAAACGACTAAAATTTGAATCATTAATGTTAATTAACAAAAATAAAACAGAAAAAATCTTTCCCATTTGTTATATTTAATCCAGTTTCCTCCTCAGACCTTCAGATCTTTTATGTGTATCAGAACGTGGAGGTTTTAAAGTTTCAGGTGAAAGAAACTCGTCATGTTTTCACCAAGTCATTCATCCATTCATCAACCTCAGAGCCTCAAACTAAACACTTTATAAGCAAAACAAATGTTTAGCTTGTACACTGCTCAAAAAAAATAAAGGGAACACTCAAATAACACATCCTAGATCTGAATGAATGAAATATTCTCATTGAATACTTTGTTCTGTACAAAGTTGAATGTGCTGACAACAAAATCACACAAAAATCATCAATGGAAATGAAATTTATTAACCAATGGAGGCCTGGATTTGGAGCCACACACAAAATTAAAGTGAAATGTTCCCTTTATTTTTTTTTCAGCAGTATATTTAACTAAAGAGTTAGCCTGCTAAATATTTAGCTTGTTAGCTAAATATATTTAGCTTGTTAGCTAAATATATTTAGCTCAGGGATAAATCTTTAGTTTTTGGCTAAATATTTGCTCACAAAGTATTTGGCTTGCTAACTGGGTGTTTAGCTTAGTATGAAATATTTAGTTTGCATTTAGAACTGAATGAATAACTTGGTGAAAATTTGAAAAATGAACCTTGGTTTTTCAGACTAAACGTTGTAAATGATTGCAGATATTTCTGTTGGACTTGCAGAAATGTCTTCCCAGAGTGGAGCTTTCTGCCGTTACCGGGTCGGTGGAAATGCTGCATGGCGCTCTTGCTGCCCGCCGGGTGTGTGTTGGTGGCGATGGGTGTGTTCAGCGCCGGCGGAGTGTGTGAGCTCTGGGTTCTGCTGCTCTGGATGGTGGAACCGGGTGAAGAACCGCCAGGCGACCGGTTCTCCAGCCAGTCCCTGGACTCCTTGGACGAGTTCTGGGAGGAAACAGAGCAGGAGGAAAAGGAAAGGAAGTGAATTCCTGTCATTTAAACCCGTCTGGATAAAAACCAACTCAGGGCCTGGGGGCCAAATCCAGAAGCTTTTCTGTGGGTCTGTGGAGCCACCCGGTCCTCAGGTACAGCTGGCAGGGGACCAGAGGACCGGGCTCTGTGTGTTTACATCACTTCGTCCAGGATCAACAATCACTGAAATTCATCCAGATCCACTGATTCCTGCCAATGTTTTCATGCCAATGAATAATTTGGAGGTTGTTGCAAATTTTCAGCAATAATGATGAAAAGTCAGGTTCATGTGATGCTACCTCCCACCTGCAGGTGGCAGCGTTTCTCACTTCTGCTGCTTCAGAGTTATTGTCCTGATCCAAACACCGACACCGAATCTCCTGCTAATATTTCTAAACTACAGAAAAGAAATTCAGAAATAAAATGTATTTTCTAAAGTAGATTTTAGAAAAATGCTCCAGGAAATCAGATTTTGATTTTTAAAAGAATCACAGAAACAACCTTCAGGTCCGACCTTCAGGCGACCCATCAGAACCACAGAAAGGTCCAAACAAATCCCCGATCCGCTCAGTCACTGCTGCTGCTGCTAGGCAACAGCCTGTAGCAACCAGGTGCAGCCCATAGCAACCAGGTACAGCCCATAGCAACCAGGTGCAGCTCATAGCAACCAGGTACAGCCCATAGCAACCAGGTGCAGCCCATAGCAACCAGGTACAGCCCATAGAAACCAGGTACAGCCCATAGCAACCAGGTGCAGCCCATAGCAACCAGGTACAGCCCATAGAAACCAGGTGCAGCCCATAGCAACCAGGTACAGCCCATAGAAACCAGGTGCAGCCCATAGCAACCAGGTACAACCCATAGAAACCAGGTGCAGCCCATAGCAACCAGGTGCAACCCATAGCAACCAGGTGCAGGCTCCAGTCAGTTCGGCGGCTGCGGGCCGGATCGCACCGCCGCCTCCAGAACATCTGAGAGGAAGCCTGCAGCCTGATGATGATGATGCATCAGGGCCCCGTCTCCATGGAGACGCATCGGCCTGAGCGATGAAGAGTGTGATGAAGAGTGTGATGAAGAGTGTGATGAAGAGGAGGTGTTTACCTCTGGCGAGGCAGGAGGAGAGATGGAGCGCGGAGACAAAGACCTCTGGAAGAAAAAACAGGACAGAAACAGATTCAACGAAAACTGGAGGAAGGTTTTCACCCGCAACCGATTTTTACTTAATAATAAAAATAATGAAGTAATTGAGTTTATTATATATTTAGATAAAGAAGCTAAATACTTTAGAAATGTTGTTTTGTACTAAAACATCAGAAAATGAAAAGAAAACGTCCTGACGCCTGAGGAGACAAACCCGGGGGCAAAATGTCCCGTCAACACGCCGCCATGTTGGATTCTGCTGCTTTAACAGGAAATGATGCATCAGCCATCAAAAAACTAACTAACTAACTAACTAACTAACTAACTAACTAACTAACTAACTAACCAGCCACTGGTTTCTATCTTCTCCCAGTTAAACCAGTTGGGCTCCATCAGTTCAAGTTTAACAGCAAAAGAAGAAAAACAGGAAAACTGTGATGAAATGTAAACCGATCAGTGGAACCGCTAAAGGTCAGTAGAGGTCAGTGAAGGTCAGTGAAGGTCATCAGAGGTCATCAGAGGTCAGTAGAGGTCAGTAGAGGTCAGTAGAGGTCGTGACCTCCAGAGGGCTGTAGCTGTAGTGCGGTTGGTAGATCATCAGGTCGGGTCTCTCGATGTCCAGGATGGCTTTGTCTCTGGGCAGCGCCGCCAGGTCCTTGTAGCCGATGACGCCGTCCTCCACCCGGGCCTGCAGAGACACGCGGGGTCAGAGGTCAGAGACGCCCAAGGTCAAGGTCACCTGAAGGACGTTTCTCTGAGTCTCACCACGATGGCGGCGGCGGGCGATCCGGGAACGCCGGTCCCTCTGAGCGACAAGACGCTGCCGGGAGACGTCTGCGCCGGCTGCTGCTCCCACACAGAGGGACAGGAAGAGGTCAAAGGTCGGCTCAAGGTCACCAGACTCCTCCCACTGAAACACTCACCTTGGGCATCATCATGCCTGCTGATTGGTCAGTTCCTGAGGAGACACAGGCAGACAGCCAATTAAACCACAGGGAGGAACCAGGCTGGAGGTTCTGGAGGTTCTGGAGGTTCTGGAGGTTCTGGAGGTTCTGGAGGTTCTGTCGGGTTTACAGGATCATAAACTTCTGGATTTTGTCTCTGGTCAGATAATGTGTTTGGACTGGATCAGAACTCCCAGCATGCCCGGCTGCAGCTGCAGCGCCGGCCTCTTTGTGCGACGAGTCCGACAGACACAAAGGGACGGTTCCAGAGGCCCGGTGTGAGCGGGAAGCGGCTTTCAGAACCGGCGGCTGTTTTTACCTCACAGAGAAAAGGGGGATCATCTCTGCATCAGGAGCTTCTCTGTTCTGCTTTCTGGGCCGATCAGCACCTGGACACAGACACAGCAGGAGAACTGGACTCAAACTCCAACCATCTGCAGCAAGTCAGCTGCAGAAACAAACTACGGTTCTGTTGGTAGTTTTTAAATAAACGGGTCATTAAAACTCATGATCACAGCGAAAGAAAAACCTGAAACCTGCTGAACAAACACAAACAGAAAACGGCTGCAGGTAAAAGTTTCCTCTGCTGGGAGACAAACTAATCAGAGCAGCGTCAGCAGGGGGCGCTGCAGAGCCAGTCATCCACATCTGAGCCATATAGGTCTATAAAAAACACCACCTAGAACGGCTCAGGCTCTACATGGTGACTTTCTATGAGTCCAGACCACCGGAGCGCATCTAGAAATAAACTCTGCTCCAGATCTGACTGGTGAAACGTTTTGAATCTGCATCGTTTCCAGTAAACTCGACGTTTCTTCACGTTTCGGTTCGGTGGGTTTAAAATAACAGTTTGATACGTTTTGGGTTCAAGACAGAGAAATATTCAGTTTTTACTTCATGCAGTTAAATCATTTAAAACTTCTGAAAGTATCTAAAATGTCTCGGACTGAAAAGAAATGTAGATGTTTTCCAGTTAAAAATGAAACTTTATTCCTGATTAAACAACATTTGTTCTGTTTTGGGTTTCAGGAGGTTTCGGATCAAACTGCGGTTCTGATCCGTTACGTTCAGAGACTCATCATCAAACTGATTACTGGCTGTAGAACCGAAGCTGATCATCAATCAGACTCTGGATAATTGATACCTTAATGGTTTGCTGACTGGGAGTTCTGGTCATTTCTGCAGCTGAAACCTTTAAAGTCATTCATCAGAATCAGGGACAAATTTCTCAGCTTATAAACGATCAGACCACATTTTGTTTGTGAGGTTTTTGGCTCCAATGGATTCTTCAGCTGTAGGAAGATTTTAAATCTAAACACTTAAAGACAGACGTGAAACTTTATTCAACTCAAAGTTTACGAAGCAGCCAAGAAAATTAGCGATTCACTATTCATCTGGGGAAATTAGCTTAGGTGAAGCTAAGTGTGCTAAAGTGAAAAATGTAAAATTATTATTAGCATATTAGCAGGAGCGCGTCCAATCTGACTGTTTATAGTGGCAGGAAGATGGAAACCCAGGATCTGCCACAAGGTGGCCGCCAATGGCTAACAGCTAACTGCTAATGGCTAACAGCTAACTGCTAATGGCTAACAGCTAACTGCTAATGGCTAACAGCTAACTGCTAATGGCTAACAGCTAACTGCTAATAGCTGGCTGCTAACAGCTAACTGCTAACAGCTGGCTGCTAACTGCTGTTTGCTAACAGCTCACTGCTAACAGCTGGCTGCTAACTGCTGTTTGCTAACAGCTAACCGCTAACAGCTGGCTGCTGTTTGCTAACAGCTAACCGCTGCGCCACCTGCGGGTCAAGTAACGCTTCTTTCTACATTATTAGTCACATATTTGATTTTCTTCTGGAAATTCTCTACAGATACTAAAACAAATTATATCTATCGTCCTAAAACCTGTGGATCTGCAGAGTCCTGACCTTTGACCTTTGAAACTGAATCAGAATCAGAATTAGGAAAATAATATTTTCAGCTCAGAAATGATCATCAATCAACAGCTGATTCATTCCTGCAGAAGAGAACGAACAGCAGCAGTCAGCGAGTCTGGAGCAGAAACTAAACCATGCAGAGGTCACCCAGAGGTCACCCAGAGGTCACCCAGAGGTCAAACTTACTGTCTGAAACTTTACAAATGAACTCACAGCTCATTCTGCTCTGACTCACTAAGAATCAGCTGCTTCTCCACCTCTGACCCCGGCCTGCAGACAGGAAGTGATGCGTTCAGAGGAGGAAGAGGCGCCGCTCCGTCTTCGGGGAGCGACCCACTCCAGCCTGCTGGGTTCTGGTGATCGGATCGGTTCTGATCCGTGAATGCAGATCTGTTCTCTTGTTCTCTGTGCGTCTATTTCTGGAAGCAGCTTCATTTCCAGGAACCGGACTCTGTTGCTAGGCAACGAGCCATTTCATCTTCTTCAGCGAGAAGATGAAATGGACACCAGAACTTCCCTCCCGGTTCTGCTGAGTGTGATGCTGCCGATCTGTCGGGTCCGCCGGGAATGCTGGGAGATGTCTGCCCGTTGCTAGGTTACCTCCCTGTGCCGTGCAATCAGCCGGCAGGATGAGGGCGACGCTGCCAGCGCCGGACCACCCTGAAGGGGTCACAGCGGCAGCGGGCCAGCCCCGCCCGCCTGCCACGCCCCGCGGATTAAATCAAACACCCCATCAGTCCGATTCTCTGGCCAACATGCAGGAAACTCCTGATGGTCAGTGAATGCACCGTTGATGTTTGTTCTTCCTTCCTTCATGTTTCATAAAAACCAGATGAAGTTTCAGATTTCAGCTCCTGGTTCGTCACGTTAACTCAGTGACTGACTGACGTTAGATCAGTTTACCGCCTGTTGGTCTCGTCTCTTTGTCTCCACACCAGCCGCCGTAAATCACCGCCGTAGCATCGCTGAGGCGGTCGTTAGTGCCGGTCACTGACTTCCTAACGTCACAGCCTGCTGGTGATGCGTTCAGGAACACATTTCTCAGCTTATAAAACCTCAAACTCGCCGATCAGACACAACATTTTGTTTGTGAGATTTTATGGCTGCATTCAGAAGATTGGAAGACAAAATGGGCAAAAAATGAGGAGAAATATTTACTAAACTTTAGAGACTTTCACTTTTTGACTGTATTAAATGTATTTCTAATCATTTTCTCTGGATTTCATGATTTTCTGCCGTTCTGTTGACGTTTTTAATCTGCAGCAGAACTTGAAGGATCTTTGCAGGAAACGTTTCCTGAAACTTCCTGCAGCAAAAAAAAAATCGATTCACTAAGAATCTCATACAGTTTGGTTCAGAATCGATTTTAAAAATCCCAAAATCAGTTTAAAAACAGTAATAAATCATGAAGCTGTCGGCCTCCATTTTGTATCAATGTTGCCATGGAGACGGTACTGGAAAGTATGCATGAGCAGAGAGATAAAAGAAAGAGAGTGAAGGTAAACATCTGGACGTTTTACAGCCCAGAAGGAGTTTGGTGGGCGGAGCCACGCAGCTGGTGGGCGGAGCCACGCAGAAGTTTGTTTCTGTGTTTTATGCTGAAATGTTGATGTTTCTCTTTAAATCGTTTGTTTCCAGGACCTGGTTTGTACCGACAGCAGCAGGAATCATCCTGGATAGTCTTTTCAAAAATCAAATCAAATCGTGACACAGTAAAAAACTCTGAATATCAGGAGAACCTCTGCTGGTTCTGGTCGGACCGGGTCCATCTCTGCGCTAATGAGCAGGAATCCCATCCAGATGGTTTAGGAATCTGAGTCGATCAGGATCCCAGAATCAGACTGAATCCAGTGGATTCCAGGTTTATTTAACGGTTTTAACAGCAGGATGAAGAACAGCAGCTCCTCTTCCTCCTGCTGCTGCAGTTTGCTGCAGTCTCATGTTGGACATGTGGAGCTGGAAGTGGGTCACAGACTGAAATCTGCTGAGTCACCGTTTGCCGAGTCATGATGCAGCAGAGCTGTAAGGAAAAACATTTTCAATTCTCCTTAAATATAACAGAAGTTTTAGAAATCCAGTTCAGACGAACCTCAGGCTCTGCATAGCAACAGCTGCTGGTTGCTATGCAGACATTTTGTTATTATTGGATGCATTCAGGTTCACATCTGGTTTCTGGAAAAACTGCACTTCAATCAGGAGTTCATTCTGAAGCAACAGGAGTTCTGACATTCAGGAAGGTCAGTAAACGCACCGCAAGGAGAACTGAACCATTCTGTCATAAAGTCTGGATTATACAGGGAACCTGAAGGCATCACCAGCTGTTCCCATGGAACCTGAAGGCATCACCAGCTGTTCCTACAGAACCTGAAGGCATCACCACCTGTTCCTATGGAACCTGAAGGCATCACCAGCTGTTCTCATGGAACCTGAAGGCATCACCACCTGTTCCTATGGAACCTGAAGGCATCACCAGCTGTTCTCATGGAACCTGAAGGCATCACCACCTGTTCCTATGGAACCTGAAGGCATCACCAGCTGTTCTCATGGAACCTGAAGGCATCACCAGCTGTTCCTATGGAACCTGAAGGCATCACCAGCTGTTCCTACGGAACCTGAAGGCATCACCAGCTGTTCCCACGGAACCTGAAGGCATCACCAGCTGTTTCTAGGTAACCTGAAGGCATCACCAGCTGTTCCTACGGAACCTGAAGGCATCACCAGCTGTTTCTAGGTAACCTGAAGACATCACCAGCTGTTCCTATGGAACCTGAAGGCATCACCAGCTGTTCCTACGGAACCTGAAGGCATCACCAGCTGTTCCCACGGAACCTGAAGGCATCACCAGCTGTTTCTAGGTAACCTGAAGGCATCACCAGCTGTTCCTACGGAACCTGAAGGCATCACCAGCTGTTCCCACGGAACCTGAAGGCATCACCAGCTGTTCCTACGGAACCTGAAGGCATCACCAGCTGTTCCCACGGAACCTGAAGGCATCACCAGCTGTTTCTAGGTAACCTGAAGGCATCACCAGCTGTTCCCATGGAACCTGAAGGCATCACCAGCTGTTCCTATGGAACCTGAAGGCATCACCAGCTGTTCCTATGGAACCTGAAGGCATCACCAGCTGTTCCCATGGAACCTGAAGGCATCACCAGCTGTTCCTATGGAACCTGAAGGCATCACCAGCTGTTTCTAGGTAACCTGAAGGCATCACCAGCTGTTCCCATGGAACCTGAAGGCATCGCCAGCTGTTTCTAGGTAACCTGAAGGCATCACCAGCTGTTCCCATGGAACCTGAAGGCATCGCCAGCTGTTTCTAGGTAACCTGAAGGCATCACCAGCTGTTCCCATGGAACCTGAAGGCATCGCCAGCTGTTCCCATGGAACCTGAAGGCATCACCAGCTGTTCCCATGGAACCTGAAGGCATCACCACCTGTTCCCATGGAACCTGAAGGCATCACCAGCTCTTCCCATGGAACCTGAAGGCATCGCCAGCTGTTCCCATGGAACCTGAAGGCATCGCC